>NW_022631001.1:10833072-11022867 GCF_010015895.1 Lontra canadensis
GTTGAAGATTAGTTGACCATAGAGTTGAGGGTCTATTTCTGGGCTCTCTATTCTGTTCCATTGATCTATGTGTCTGTTTTTGTGCCAGTACCATGCTGTCTTGATGATGACAGCTTTGTAATAGAGCTTGAAGTCCGGAATTGTGACGCCACCAACTTTGGCTTTCTTTTTCAATATTCCTTTGTCTATTCGCAGTCTTTTCTGGTTCCATATAAATTTTAGGATTATTTGTTCCATTTCTTTGAAAAAAATGGATGGTACATTGGTAGGAATTGCATTAAATGTGTAGATTGCTTTAGGTAGCATAGACATTTTCACAATATTTATTCTTCCAATCCAGGAGCATGGAACATTTTTCCATTTCTTTGTGTCTTCCTCAATTTCTTTCATGAGTACTTTATAGTTTTCTGAGTATAGATTCTTAGCCTCTTTGGTTAGGTTTATTCCTAGGTATTTTATAGTTTTGGGTGCAATTGTAAATGGGATTGACTCCTTAATTTCTCTTTCTTCTGTCTTGTTGTTGGTGTAGAGAAATGCAACTGATTTCTGTGCATTGATTTTATATCCTGACACTTTACTGAATTCCTGTACCAGTTCTAGCAGTTTTGGAGTGGAGTCTTTTGGGCTTTCCACATATAGTATCATATCATCTGCGAAGAGTGATAGTTTGACTTCTTCTATGCCAATTTGGATGCCTTTAATTTCTTTTTGTTGTCTGATTGCTGAGGCTAGGACTTCTAGTGTTGAATAGCAGTGGTGATAACGGACATCCCTGCCGTGTTCCTGACCTTAGAGGAAAAGCTTTCAGTTTTTCTCCATTGAGAATGATATTTGCGATGGGTTTTTCATAGATGGCTTTGATAATATTGAGGTATGTGCCCTCTATCCCTACACTTTGAAGAGTTTTGATCAGGAAGGGATGCTGTACTTTGTCAAATGCTTTATCAGCATCTATTGAGAGTATTCATATGGTTCCTGTTCTTTCTTTTATTAATGTGTTGTATCACATTAATTGATTTGTGGATGTTGAACCAAACTTGCAGCCCTGGAATAAATCCCACTTTGTCGTGGTGAATAATCCCTTTAATGTACTGTTGAATCCTATTGGCTAGTATTTTGGTGAGAATTTTTGCATCTGTGTTCATCAAGGATATTGGTCTGTAGTTCTCTTTTTTGATGGGATCCTTGTCTGGTTTTGGGATCAAGGTGATGCTGGCCTCAGAAAATGAGTTTGGAAGTTTTCCTTCCATTTCTATTTTTTGGAACAGTTTCAGGAGGATAGGAATTAGTTCTTCTTTAAATGTTTGGTAGAATTCCCCCGGGAAGCCATCTGGCCCTGGGCTTTTGTTTGTTTGGAGATTTTTGATGACTGTTTCAATCTCCTTACTGGTTATGGGTTTGTTCAGGCTTTCTATTTCTTCCTGGTTCAGTTGTGGTAGTTTATATGTCTCTAGGAATGCATCCATTTCTTCCAGATTGTCAAATTTGTTGGCATAGAGTTGCTCATAGTATGTTCTTATAATTTTCTGTATTTCTTTGGTGTTAGTTGTGATCTCTCCTCTTTCATTCATGATTTTATTTATTTGGGTCCTTTCTCTTTTTTTGTTTTTGATAAGTCTGGCCAGGGGTTTATCAATCTTATTAATTCTTTAAAAAAACAGCTCCTAGTTTCGTTAATTTGTTCTATTGTTTTTTTGGTTTCTATTTCATTGATTTCTGCTCTGATCTTTATGATTTCTCTTCTCCTGCTGGGTTTAGGGTTTCTTTCTTGTTTTCTCTCCAGCTCCTTTAGGTGTAGGGTTAGGTTGTGTACCTGAGACCTTTCTTGTTTCTTGAGAAAGGCTTGTACCGCTATATATTTTCCTCTCAGGACTGCCTTTGTTGTGTCCCACAGATTTTGAACTCTTGTGTTTTCATTATCATTTGTTTCCATGAATTTTTTCAATTCTTCTTTAATTTCCTGGTTGACCCATTCATTCTTTAGAAGGATGCTGTTTAGTCTCCATGTATTTGGGTTCTTTCCAAATTTCCTCTTGTGATTGAGTTCTAGCTTCAGAGCATTGTGGTCTGAAAATATGCAGGGAATGATCCCAATCTTTTGATACCGGTTGAGACCTGATTTAGGACCGAGGATGTGATCTATTCTGGAGAATGTTCCATGTGCACTAGAGAAGAATGTGTATTCTGTTGCTTTGGGATGAAATGTTCTGAATATATCTGTGATATCCATCTGGTCCAGTGTGTCATTTAAGGCCTTTATTTCCTTGTTGATCTTTTGCTTGGATGATCTGTCCCTTTCAGTGAGAGGAGTGTTAAAGTCCCCTACTATTATTGTATTATTGTTGATGTGTTTCTTTGATTTTGTTATTAATTGGTTTATATAGTTGGCTACTCCCACGTTAGGGACATAGATATTTACAATTGTTAGATCTTCTTGTTGGACAGATCCTTTGAGTATGATATAGTGTCCTTGCTCATTTCTTGTTATCGTCTTTGGCTTAAAATCTAATTGATCTGATATAAGGATTGCCACTCCTGCTTTCTTCTGATGTCCATTAGCATGGTAAATTCTTTTCCACCCCCTCACTTTAAATCTGAAGGTGTCTTCGGGTTTAAAATGAGTTTCTTGTAGGCAACATATAGATGGGTTTTGTTTTTTGATCCATTCTGATACCCTGTGTCTTTTGATTGGGGCATTTAGCCCATTAACATTCAGGGTAACTATTGAGAGATATGAATTTAGTGCCATTGTATTGCCTATAAGGTGACTGTTACTGTATATTGTTTCTGTTCCTTTCTGATCTACTAGTTATAGGGTCTCTCTTTGCTTAGAGGACCCCTTTCAATATTTCCTGTAGAGCTGGCTTGGTGTTTGCAAATTCTTTCAGTTTTTGTTTGTCCTGGAAGCTTTTAATCTCTCCTTCTATTTTCAATGATAGCCTAGCTGGATATAGTATTCTTGGCTGCATGTTTTTCTCGTTTAGTGCTTTGAATATATCATGCCAGCTCTTTCTGGCCTGCCAGGTCTCTGTGGATAAGTCTGCTGCCAATCTAATATTTTTACCATTGTATGTTACAGACTTCTCCCGGGCTGCTTTCAGGATTTTCTCTTTGTCACTAAGACTTGTAAATTTGACTATTAGGTGACGGGGTGTGGACCTATTCTTATTGATTTTGAGGGGGGTTCTCTGAACCTCCTGGATTTTGATGCTTGTTCCCTTTGTCATATTGGGGAAATTCTCTCCAATAATTCTCTCCAATATACCTTCTGCTCCCCTCTCTCTTTCTTCTTCTTCTGGAATCCCAGTTATTCTAATGTTGTTTCATCTTATGGTGTCACTTATCTCTCGAATTCTGCCCTCGTGGTCCAGTAGCTGTTTGTCCCTCTTTTGCTCAGCTTCTTTATTCTCTGTCATTTGGTCTTCTATATCGCTAATTCTTTCTTCTGCCTCATTTATCCTAGCAGTGAGAGCCTCCATTTTTGATTGCACCTCATTAATAGCTTTTTTGATTTCAAGTTGATTAGATTTTAGTTCTTTTATTTCTCCAGAAAGGGCTTTTATATCTCCCAAGAGGGTTTCTCTAATATTTTCCATGCCTTTTTCGAGCCGAGCTAGAACCTTGAGAATCGTCTTTCGGAACTCTAGATCTGACCTATTACCAATGTCTGTATTGATTAGGTCCCTAGCCTTTGGTACTGCCTCTTGTTCTTTTTTTTGTGGTGAATTTTTCCGCCTTGTCATTTTGTCCAGATAAGAGTATATGAAGGAACAAGTAAAATACTAAAAGGGTGGCAACAACCCAAGGAAAATATGCTTTAGACAAATCAGAAGAGATCCCAAATCGTGGAGGGAGGGGGGGGAAGGGGATAAAAAGAGGTTCAGAAAGAAAAAAAAAAAAGAAAAAAGAAAAAACAAAGAAATAAAAAAAGAACAAAAGAAAACCAATAATGAAAAAATATAAAAAGGAAAAAAAAATATATATATATTAGATAAACTAGTTAAAAAACGTTAAAAAAGAAAAGGGTAAATGTTAAAAAAATTTAGCGGAAAAAGAGAGGAAAAAAAATTGAAAAAGAAAAAAATTAAATTAACTGCAAAGCTAAAGAATCATGGGGAGAAAGCCATGAGTTCCGTACTTTGCTTTCTCCTCCTCTGGAATTCCGCTGCCCTCCTTGGTATTGAAACTGCACTCCTCGTAAGTGAACTTGGTCCTGGCTGGGTTTCTCATTGATCTTCTGGGGGAGGGGCCTGTTGTAGTGATTCTCAAGTGTCTTTGCCCCAGGCGGAGTTGCACCTCCCTTACCAGGGGCCGGGCTGAGTAATCCGCTCGGGTTTGCTTTCGGGAGCTTTTGTTCCCTGCGCGCTTTCCGTAGAGTTCCGGAGGACGGGAATGAAGATGGCGGCCTCCCAGTCTCCGGCCCGGTGGAGCCGAGAGTCTGGGGCCCCACTCCTCAGTGCGCCCTCAGAGAATAGCACCCAATTACTCCCGTCACCCTTGCCTCCGGCCACGCTCCGAGCTGACGGAGCTTGCTACCTGTTCAAGGTAACCCCGAGCTGAGAGTCATCCTCGGCTCCGTCTCTGTAGCCGGCTTCCCCATTCTAATACCTGCAAGCTCTGCGACACTGAGACACCCCAATCCTTCTGTGACCCTGCGGGTCCTGAGGCCACACTGACCCCGCGTGGGCTTCACCCCGGTTAAGCCTCTGGAGTGATGTCCCTCAGCAGAACAGACTTTTAAAAGTCCTGATTTTGGCTCCGTTGCTCCGCCGCTTGCCGGGAGCCGGCCCCTCCCCCCGCGGTCTATCTTCCCGTCGCTTTGGATTCACTTCTCCGCCAGTCCTACCTTTCAGAAAGTGGTTGATTTTCTGTTTCTATAATTGCTGTTTTTCTCTTCGATCTCCCGTCGGATTTGTAGGTGTTTGCAATCTTTAGATAAGCTATCTAGCTCATCTCCCGCAACCTGAAGTAGTCTCAGCCTGCTACTTCTCCGCCGTCTTGACTCCTCTCCTCGATAGGCTGTGCTATATGGGCTAACATTGGATTTTTAGCCACCTATCACATCACCATTAAGTTTGAAAACCAACAGGTTTGCACAGTTTTTTTCTTTGTTAAAAAATGGTATTATATAATATCAGAAGCACTGATTACAGCATATTTTCCATACTAAGGAAACATCAGCACTCTAGTTTTTTTTTTCTTTTCCTTGAGATCTACGATTGTTTTGTTCTGCACTTGACATTGTGGTTTTTAGAAGCTTTAGGTTTTATTTTTTCTTTAAAATTATTCATTCTAGATAGGAAAGCACAAAAGAAATTATTTGAATTGAAACTGAAGCAGATACTAGTTCCATAAAAGGGGAGGGAGGTGCTGAGAGAGTAAGGGAGTTTTAGTATTGTGGTGGAGGAAAAAAATACAACAACACAGTAAATAGTGTTCCATGTCAACCCAGCCCTGTTGTGTATTTTTCCCTCCTTTAAAACAATTTTATTAATGTATAATTAAGATCTAATAAATTGTACTATTTAATGCGTACTCTCATAAGTTTTGACTCTTGCATATATCCATGAAACCATCATCACTATCAATATAATGAACATATCTTAACACTCCGTCTTTCACATTTCTTCATGTCTTTGGAAGTTTTTCCCTGCTGTCCCTCTTTGCTTCTCCATTACACATATATTTAATTTCTGTCTGTTTTTTTTTTTTTTTTCTTTTCTTTTCTTTCTTCAGTGTTCCAAAACTGTCTGTTGTCTTCATCACTGACATTCGATATAGTATGTACATTTGGTAGAATGTGTCCCAAGTATGTACACATTCACCATTCTGAGTGGGATACTTGAAAATACTGAGGTGGACTCTTCTGTTAAAGGTAGAAAGGCTGCTTTGTCTTAAGTACTTTAAAACTGTTTTTAAGTTTTTAAATTTTAAAAAGGCTTTTTTGGAGAGGGAACATACAAGGAGATAGGCGATTTGAATTGGGCTTCCCACAGAGCAGCATGGTAATTTGGATTTTTTAAAGTAATAATTTTTCTACTTTTTTCTCAGTATGGTTTAAGTTGAAATGTCCTTATATCCATTATTTATAGTTCCTGGGCTGACAGGGGTCGGCATGGTGTTGGTGCTCTTCCTAATGATTACAGCTTCTACATATGCAATACGGTGAGTGTCAGAGTCATTATTTCAATGTTTACTGGCCAGAGTGTTTAGATTTTCTTCAGATTATCTTCACTTTCATATGTAGAAAAAGCCTCGATTAACTGGAATGCTTAGCCAATGCAATCAACATTCTGGCCAATGGACTATTTTGGATAACTAAGAGTGAAGTAGAAACATTTCTATGTATCATTTCCTGTTTTTGAAAATTCTCATTGTTTGAGTCAAATATTCTGTGTTGGTAAGGAAACATATGGAGACTTTTGGATGACTAAGGAAATTTGAGTTCCTACATCTGAAGGATAGTGTATCTCTATGAGACATGAGATTGAATTCAACATGTATCAGAGGAATATATCACAATTATTTTGTAACTCATTTCCTGGTATGAGTTTGTTTTACAGCAATTTAATGTAGTGTTCTAAATGAAGCTTTGGAAACATGGTTAGTTGACATCTGTTAAAATAATCAGAAATATCTGCATGCATATTTATTCATCTAGTTACATATTTATTCATCTAGGCTTTGAGCAACTGTAGGCATACATTTTCATGAGCACTTTCACATGTTCCTCCTGATAGATATATTCTGTATTTCATACTATTTTACAGCATCTTATGTTTCTGGTCAAACTTTTTGTTTAAGAAAGCAAAAAGAAGACTTAATAGGTAATATTCAAGAATCCCCGATCATTCTCTTTGTTGAGATGTGAAATTTAATGGAAACACACACACTTGCGCACATATACACACTTTAAAAATAATGCCTCAGTAGAGTATTTTTAAAAAAGATTTTCTATATTTATATTTATTTATTTATATATTTTAGAGAGACAAAGAGAGAGCACACATGTGATCAAGCTGGTTGGGGGGTACAGAGGGAGAGGAAGAAAGAGAATCTCAAGGAGACTCTGTACTAAGTGCAGAGTTGGACACAGGGCTCCATCTCATGACTGAGATCATGACCTGAGTTGAAATCAAGAGTCTGATGCTTAACTGACTGAGCCACCCAGGTGCCCCAACCCAACAGAGTATTAAAATGAGTCTATCCTTGCACTTCTGAACCCATCTGTATTCATATATACATGCAATAAAACATTGCAAGTAAACTCACCACTCAGAGATTAGCACTATGAACTTTCATAGGAATTAAAAATCACCTTACAAGAAGGCGAATCAAATTTCTAACATCAGTGTATGAGAGTGCCAGTTTTGTGGGGAGAAATTTTCTTTTAGTTAGGTAAAGCATTCATTTAAAAATTTTCATTTAGGTATTTTTGAAGGAAAATTAGGGCATCTGACATTTATTTGCAAGTTTGAAGATATTTGAGTGTTCTACATCTAGAAGAAAAAATCTGTAATTGATAGTTTTGTAAAATGGTATATAAAGATCAGCTTCTATTTTCAACTGAGCCATGACATTTGTGGTTGTAATAATTCAAAGAACATTTATTAATGTTTGGTTTTTCATTGCTTTCTTTTTAAAAAAGATTTATATATTTATTTATTTTAGAGAGGGAGAGTGCACTCATGTGTGAGTGCGGGGAGGGACAGAAGAAGAGGGAGAGAATCCCAAGCAGACTCCACCTGCTGGCAGAGCCCAACTTGGGGCTCATTTGCAGAACTGTGAGATAATGATTTGAGCTGAAATCAAGAGTTAGCTGCTTAACAGACTGTGCCGGCCAGGTGCCCCATTTTTCATTTCCTTAAAAGATATTATAAAATCATCTCTATTTTTTCCAAACTTTATTGGGGGAATCATGGCATTTTTTTTAAAGATTTATTTATTTTAGAGTGATAGAGATGGGGGGAAAGGGAGGGGCTGAGGAAGTGGGAGAGAAAAATCCACAAGCAGATTGCCCACTGGTGCAGAACCTGATGTGGGGCTTGATTTCACAAGCCTGAGATTGTGACCCGAGCCGAAATCAAGAGTTGGATGCTTTAAATGGCTGAGCCACACATGCGTTCCTGGGGGGAATCATGGAATCCCCAGGGATTCCCTGGATCATGGAGATAATCTTCTTCTACCTTTTGTCTTTACCAGTGAGGAAATAAAACATTAAAGAAATGGAGTGAACAAATGGCTCCTCTGTTTGAGTAGTTGAATATAGTCTAGTAATTCACCAATGGTCCATTAGTGTTCAATCTTTTAAAATAAGTTAATAGGGGCACCTGGGTGGCTCAGTGGGTTAAAAGCCTCTGCCTTCGGCTCAGGTCATGATCCCAGGGTCCTGGGATCGAGCCCCGCATCGGGCTCTCTGCTCGGCAGGGAGCCTGCTTCCCCCGCTCTCTGCCTGCCTCTCTGCATACTTGTGATCTCTGTCAAATAAATAAATAAAATCTTAAATAAAATAAAATAAAATAAAATAAAATAAAATAAATTAATATATTTTTAATAACAGGTGATAGGAATACAAACATATTTTCATCTCAATAGATTTTTTAAAAATGGTGATTAAATCTGAACTCTAGTTCTGAATTAGAATAAGTAGAATAAACTAGAAATTAATTTCCTTTATAGAATTAAAAAAATATAAAAGCCAGAACTGAGATCATACTTACCAAAGAAACATAAGATACGTTCCTAAGAAAATTATGGGAAAACCTAAGTGGTATTTTTAATTCTACCATTATGATATATATATGATATTATATATGATAAGAAATGAAACAATTTTAATTATTAGAAATGGAATCATTAGAAAGAATGCAACAAGTCATCATTATTTCCCATTATTCCCAATGGAATAATATATATATATAAAATCGTCTAGCCAGAAAATCCAAAAGAACTATGGGAAAAAGAATAGTATTATACCAAATTAATTAAAGATTTGGAATAGGTAAATGAACACAAAAACAAATACTAAAAATTGCTTTTATGTAACAGCTATTAACAGTTTGGAAATTGAATAAAATAGAAAGGTACCACTCACAATTGCAACAAGAACAAAGAATATCTGGAAATAAATTTAATAAGCAACTATTGAGGGGCACCTGGGTGGCTTAGTCAGTTAAGCATTTGCCTTCAGCTTGGGTCATGATCTCAGGGTCATGCTTCTTAGGGAACCTGCTTCTCCCTCTCTCCTGCCCCGGCTCATGCTCTCTCTCACTCCCTCTCTCAAATAAATAAATAAATAAAATCTTAAAAAAAAAGAAAAACTATTGAAAGCTATATTAAAAAAACAAAGACCTTCACTGAGAGACATAAGTAGAGATTTGAATAAAGACTGTCTTTATTCCATAACTCCATAAAGATGGAGTTTTTCCTCAATCATTTTATAGGTTGTTGCAATTCCAATCAAAATCCAAGATAGATTATTTTGTTTGCTTTTGAACTTAGCAAAACAGTTCTAAAGTTCATCTGAGGGAACATTCAAGTACATGTTCCAGAGAGGAATAAAAGGGGGAGTGTGGCTTACTAAACATTAGCATGATTAGGCTTCTTCAGTAACTTAAAACAATAGGACTTAATTGCAAAAATGACTAAGGAATTGAATCTAATGACAGAGTTCATAGAAAGCCCTGGAAGGGACTTTGCTATATATGAAGCTGTTGAATAAAAAAGATGCCATAACAAAGTTATGAGGAAAGTAAATTTGTATGAATGAAATTCTAGTAAATTAGAGGTAACTGTAAAAAAAAATTATGCCATTAAAAATTTAGAAGAAACTTTGCCCAATAATAAATTATTGTAATTATATGGAACTAGTATATACTTAAAATTTAAATAGTTTACATACAACAATTAAGAAAATGTAGAAATGGATAATTATCTTGAAGAGATAAATCACAGAAGAATTAACAGCAAGTAGCACACAAAGGAAATAATACCCAATTCCACTTAATACAAAATAATGGAAACATATGAAGTGGAGTCTGGGCTTGAGAAACAGGCTGTCCTACTCTATAGTGCGGTTTATAATTGATACATATCTTCAGAGAGCAATGGGCAATGTGTATCAAAAACAAAATGTGTGTCCTTTGACGTAGTATTTCCACTTCTAGGAATTTAGGTTCAAAAAGAAATCAGATATGTGCAAAAAAGACATATGTTACGAGGATGATAATGATCTTGTTAGCAAGATAGCAAAAGCTGTGGATAAAGTAAATGCCGTTCAATTGGATACTGCCTAAATCAGGGTTTCTAAGAGGGTCTAGGGGTTGTAACAGAATCTTCTGAGAAGCTTTTACCAATTTCTGCCCTCCACCTCCAAGATTCTGATATGAATATCCACCCAGACATATGAAATGAAGTAACTGTTAAGTCTTTCTACTTTTCTCAAAAATTTCATAGATGGTGCTTATCATAGCCTTTCCTTTTCAGGCTCTTGGTTCTCTCCCAGACCACTAACACCAAAGTGTTATTTTTAGCATGTATACTGTTCAGGAAAAGAATAGAAAACTTTAATGAGCATTTATTTAATTTCTCCCAATTTACCTTTCCTTTGGACTACTCCCACAGTGTGTATTGGGATAAGAGCATTATTTGTTTTAGATATCATTTGGAAATCGAGCATAGTGATCAAAAGGACAGTAAAGGTGCATATTAGCATTCTATTACCTACTCCTCAATCTTACATTATCATAACTTTAAATATTTTATTTTAATTCCTTCCATGTATCTTTATTTGAAATACAAAGAACCTTCAAAATTATAAAGTGTTATTTATAATTTTTCAGTTCTCTCTGCATGATGTGTTAATACTTCGATACTAGTAGATGAATCTGAGATAACTCTTATTTTAACTTTCTTCAACTGTGACATGTATCCGAAATGATGGAGTGTAAAGTAGCATTGAAATGAAGTTACTTGCTTTTTCAGAGTTTCCAACTATGACATCTTCTGGTATACTCATAATCTCTTCTTTGTCTTCTACATGCTGCTGATGTTACATGTTTCAGGGTAAGTTTTAAAAATATTTTTAAATATTTTTAAAAACATGTATACCTAAACATGGGGTAATGAAAGATTATAGGAATTTTCATAGGAAGTGGTAAAATTATTTGGTTACTCGGAATTGAGAGTTGTCTCAAGAATGAAGATAGTTCTACTTTTAGCATAGCATATTTTAATGAAAGTAGTATAAAAATGTATTAAAACTGAAAGAATTGGGGCACCTGGGTGGCTCAGTCAGTTAGGCACCAGCTTTCAGCTTGGGTCATGATTCCAGGGTTCTGGGCTTGGACCCATATCTGGCTCTCTGTTCAGTGGGGAGCCTGCTTTTCCCTCTTCTGCTCCCCCTGCTTGTGCTCTCTCTCCCTGTCAAATAAATAATTAAAATCTTTAAAAAAAATAAAACTGAAAGAGTTACTTGTCCCACAGTATTGCAGGTTTCTTTTTACGAGATGTATTTATTAGAGAGAGAGTGTGTGAGCAGGTGGAGGGGCAGAGAGAGAGGGAGAAAGAGAGAGAAGCAGACTCCTCACTGAAGATGAAGCCCAATGTGGGGTTTGATCCCAGGACCTTGAGACCATGACCTGAGCTGAAATCTAGAGTCAGACACTTAACCAACTGAGCCACTCAGGTGCCCCCACAGTATTGCAATTTTTAAATTGTAGTCCTCTATAGTTACATCCTTTTTTTTTTTTTTTTTCCTTTTTAGAGAGAGAAGGTAGAGGGAGATGGGGGAAGTAGCAGAGGGAGAGAGAGAATCTTGAGCAGACTCCATGCCCATCATGGAGCCCGACACTGAGCGTGATCTCATAATTCTGAGATCATGACCTGAGCCACAATGAAGAGGTGGGCAGTAAACTGACAGAGCTGCCCAGGGGCTGCTCTATGGTTATGCTCTGATAATGTCTAAGAGAAAGTTAGTAGGAAGAGAAGACTTCAAGAAAGTATTTTAGTTTTTGTATTTTTAGGAATTCCTTATGTCTTGCTGCTGCAGAATTTATAGCAATAGAGTTGCCAGTTTTTAGTTTAAAAAGGCCTAACAGTCCAGAGCAACATTTTTCTAGATGTGTCTCCGGAGGGAAGGGAAATAAAAGCGAAGTAAACTATTGAGACTACATCAAAATCAAAAACTTCTGCACAGTGAAGGAAACAATTAACAAAACTAAAAGGCAACCTACTGAATGGAAGAAGATATTTGCAAATGATTTACCTAATGAAGATTTAGTATCCAAAATATGTAAAGAACTGATATAAGTCAATATCCCAAAACCAAATAATCCAATTAAAAAATGGGCAGAAGACATGAACAGGTGCCTGAGTTGCTCAGTTGGTTAAGCGTTGACTCTTGATTTTGGCTTAGGTCGTGATGTCAAGGTTGTGAGATCAAGCCCCACATCAAGCTCCACATTCAGTGGGGAGTCTGCTTGAGATTCTGTCTCTCCCTTGCCCTCTTCTCCTCCTCCGGCTCATGGGCACGCACTCACTCTAGAAAATAAATAAATCTTTAAAATATCAGCAGTAGACATCAACAGATATTTCCCTAAAGAAGACATCCAGATGGCCAGCAGACATAGGAAAAGATGCACAACATCACTTATCAGGGAAATACAAATCAAAACTACAATGAGATATCACTCCATACCTCAGGCTAAAACAAAAAACACAAGCAACAACAAGTGTTGGCAGGGATGTGGAGATATCGAAACCCCTCCCCGGCCTTGCACTGTTGGTGGGCCTGAATACTAGTGCAGCCACGTGGAAAACAACATGGAGTTTCCTCAAAAAGTTAAAAATAGAACTACCCTATGATCTACCAGTCACACCACTGGGTATTTACCCAAAGAATACAAAAACACTAAATCAAAGATACATGCACCCTTGTGTTAATAGCAGCATTATTTACAATAGCCCAACTATGGAAGCAGCTCATATGTCCACCCATTGATGACTGGATAAAGAAGATGTAGTATATATATACACTGAAATATTATTCGCCCATAAAAAAGAATGGAATCTTGCCATTTGCAACTATGGATGATCTTAGAAAGTATAATGCAAAGTGAACTAAGTCTGTCAGAGAAAGACAAACACCATATAATCTCACTCTGTGGAATTTAAGAAACAAAACAAAAAAGCAAAAGAAAAAAAGTAAGAAAGGCACAAACTAAAAAACAGACTCTTAACTATAGAAAACAAACTGATGGTTACCAGAGGGGAAGCGGGTGGGGGGATGGGTGAAATAAGTGATTAAATAGGGGTTAAAGAGTACACTTAGGATGAACACTGACTATTGTTTTTGTTTTGTTTTTTTTTAATTTCAAGTTTTTATTTAAATTCTAGTTAGCATGTATGGTAAAATTTGTTTCAGATATAGAATTTAGTAATTCATCACTTACATATAACCCAGCACTCTTCACAAGTGCCCTCAATACTCACCAAGCATCTAGCCCATTCCCTGCCCTCTCCTTCTGTCAGCCTTTAGTTTGTTCTCTATAGTTAAGAGTCTTTTGGTTTGCTTCCCCCACCCATCTTTTTTACCTTCCACTGTGTTCATGTTCTTTTTCATGTTTTATATGTATACACACACACACACACACACACACACACACACACACACCCCACACAGCTTCTTTATCCAGTCATCCGTTGATGGATAGTTGGGCTCTTTCCATATAGTTGGGCTATTGTTGATAATGCTGCTATAAACATTGGGGTTCACAGAACACTGATTAAAGATTAGAATTATTGAATCACTGAAATTAATGTGACACTATATGTTAACTATGTTGGAATTAAAATACAAAACTTAATAAAAAGAAATGAATAAAAATAAAAACAAAACAAAAAGGCCTGGCTGTAATAATACTTGCAGAGAAAGCCAAAGGTTTACAATGACCAAAGACAAGGATGTGTAAAAAACATCAGATCACAAAGGAAAAAAAGAGCATATCCTAAGATTGTTACAAAGAATATACTCCAAATATCTTCTTCTTCTTTTTTTAAACAGAGGAGTTCCTTTTTTAAAAAAAAAATATTTTATTTATTTATTTGACAGAGAACTAGAGAGAAAGCATAAGTAGGCAGAGTGACAAGCAGAGGGAAAGGGAGAAGCAGACTCTCTGCTGAGCAGGGAGCCTGATGTGGGGCTTGAGCCTAGGATCCTGGGATCATGACCTGAGCTGAAGGCAGCCACTTAACTGACTGAGCTACCCAGGCGCCCCCTACCCCAAGTGTTCTGAAAAGTGTGTCAACCGAAGCAGTTTATTCAATGGTATAGTGTTTAAAATAATCCATTAGCTTAGAGGAAGGAAATAATATATGTACATAATATGTATTTATGTATCTCTGTGATCGCCAGAGTGGACTGTGGTTTCGTCTTGAGACTCACACTAATATAACACAATAGGCCATCGTCTAACTTCAGGTTCGCTTGACTGAGTAGAGTAATAGAGGATAGGAAACATAGAAAGTCAATAGGATAATGTCAGGTCCTATTTCTTTGGAGATCCCTCTGGTTGGTTAGGAATCATTTCCCACCTCTTCTCCCTCGCCCCCCAACTTAGTTTCAAGATGAATAAGCCACATAGGTAGGCATGGACTAACTTGCCTTGCATAAGGCTCAAGCTCCACAGAAACCAGTATCTTGGTAGCAGCCCCAATCTCCTCAAGAGATGCCCTCCGTTGTGAGAACACACCTCATACAGTAAACTGAGGTCTGTGAGTCCTGAATGATTTTATAGTTCACTCATAGACCTCTTGGTCCAGATGCGTTCCACCAATAATAAACAATGTTGCCTGGAAACACAGCTGGCATTCCCCATTTATCATAGCCCAAAATGTTTCCAAGGAGACGGTGTTTGGAGAAAGGTTCAGATCTGTTAATCCTTTCCTCAGAATGTTTTCTAACGTACTTTGTACAGTAGGTCACATAACATAAATTATGTATTTATTTCAGGGCGCATGTTTAAAATGCTTTTTTTTTTTTCCCCTCTGATTTTGGAGACCACTGTTTTAGACAGTAGTATTATATGGGTCTCTCTTATATGTCCTCATGGTTCTTATATGTCCTTATATGGCTCAATTTATTCTGTACTGGGTTCCAGAACATACAGTTGTAGAGCATCAGAAACATGGCCTCACATTATTATCCCGGCTTCTGGTTAGTCATTCCTGCCACACAAAGAAGAGGGCCATGGTCTGAGGAAGCTCTGGGTTCTATTCTTTTCCTTTTGCAGGGATAATATGTTCTATGGAATATTAGGACACCAAGAAAGCTCTCAGTACAAATTTGGTTTACACTCTGTTATTTAAATGGCTTGTTTGGCTGTCAGGGCTATTATCATAAAATGAACTATGAGTAAGCAGATGCTACTAATGTTAACTGTAATTTAAAATAATTACATAATGCTTACTATATGCCAAGGATAAATTCAGAATAATTTAGATGCTTTATGTTTTCAGGGATCAGAGTTTTCAAAGGGTAAAATAATATTATTAAACCCCCTTTACACATCAGAAAACTGAGGTTTAGGGAGAGTAAGTAACTTGCTAAAGTTTACTTAACTGATGGATCCTGGATTCAGATTTGGCCATTCTGACTCAAAAACTCATTATTATTTTTTTTAATAATTGGTTTTGTGTTTTTGGAGAGCTCTGTACTGAGAACTGGGTGTTAAGAATTTTTTTAAAGGTTAATATCTTGTTTTATCTGGGATTGTGTCTCTCTCATCTATCTGTAACAGATGAGAGAAAAATGCAATCATTTGTTAGTATAATTAATTACTCATTCTTTTGCCTTTATGTTGTACTAAGTTAAAACTGAAAATATCTGTTTCTTTGTAATTCAAAATAGAGTCAATTTTTTAAAAAAGGTTCAGGAGTTCAAACAGATTTCTTAAGTTTAAAGAGGCTTGTATTGAGAGTTCTTTCTTCATTTTTTGGATAAAAGAAGGCATATTTAAATTATGACTTTACTTTTGTAAAACAAGGGTCATAAACAAAAAGTGACTTTAATTTATGCAATGAAATAACAAAAAGCATCTGCGGAGTGAATTATATGTAATCAATTTCTTTAACTTAATTGTTATGAACTATTAGTAAAAAAAACCTCTTCTAATACTGAAATCAGTGTCATGCAACAAATATATAATTCTATAAGCATAGTATACATTTTTATGAAATTAAGTTTTTATTGAAGTATATTTTATAAAATTATATATATTGTATATTGCAAAGTAATATATTTTAAGTATACACCGTGATAAAATACATATATGTTGTGAAATGGTTATCCCAACCAAATGAATTAACATATCCAACACTTTACAGTTACCTCCCCTGCCCATGAGGTTGCTTCAGATCTACTCTCTTAGGAAATCTTAAGTGTATAGTATGGTATTATTAACTATAGTTATCATGCTATGGTTAATAATATTTAGAACTTTTCCATCTTATAACTTTAGATCCTCAGAACTTTTCCATCTTATAACTAAAGTTTTATAAACCTGTGAAAAATTTTGAATAAAGCCATATCGATTATACTCCTGGTATGGGAAAGCTTACTGGTGGTAAAAACTTATAGCTTTTTCAAAATCGAATATTTCTCAAAAAATTTTTTAATTGCTAAAGGATCTAAGTAAATCTATTGAAATTATTATCATTTGTGCCAATGTTGAGAACATAGATTATATCTTTGCTTTATGAAATACCTTGATAATTTCATTCTCTAGCTTTTGCTCATATAAGGAAATACAGTGCTATTATTAAAAATAAGTTTCTTGGATTTATATTGAGATTTCTGTTAAAGGGTGTGCTTTTTGTAGGGACAGGAAATCAGTATTTTCTGGGCATTTACTGTTTCCATCAGTGTGCTAAGTACAGTAATGAGGTATGGTGGAACAATATATGATCTTTAGTCTCCCAGCATTGGTAATTAGTTTAGAATTAAAACATCAGTTGAAAGAGCTAGAGAGAATTTTAGACTGTGTATTTTCCATGTATAAACATTTTCTTTTCAAGAATTCTGGTAGTTCAAAATTAAAGAGGCAATGTAGACTGGGAATTTAAGAAAATTTTAGGCTTCAAGGATGAAATGATTAGAGATTGTTGGCTAGCTTCTCTGCCTAAGCAGACTTTTGCAATAGGAGGAATAGTGATTTTTTGAAGGTCAATTTTGTTTTCATAGAATCTCAAATTTTGAAGGAAGCTTAAAGGATATCTTGAGTAAGATGCCTTGAGTCTCCCATACAAACTAAGTAAATATCTAATTCTGAAAAGCCAATTCTATCTTTAGGAAACTCTAATTTTCACAAAGTTCTTTCCCTTTAGAGACAGAATTTATTTTAATTTAAATCAGGGACTTCAGTGGCCGTGACTAAATCTCCTTCAAATTCTGCTCATCTGTTCCATGCTTGATGATCATATCAAATCTCCTCATTATTCCAAACTTTAAAAAAAAATATATGTTAACAGTGAATATTCATTGAGTGCTTACCTTGTACCTTACTAATGTTTGATCTCATTCAGTCCTCCCAACAACCCTGATAAAATCTGCTGCTGTTGCTGTTGTGGTTGTTGTGATGATGATGACGGTGATCATTATTCTCATTGTCCAGGTGACAGAGCAGGGGTAGTGGCAGGCGGAAGTAACTTGTTAAAAGTCATGGGTAGTTAGTAAAAGAGTTTGGGTTTGAACCCAGGGATCAGATTCCTGGGCCCACACTCCTCACCACTAACTTAGGCTGGCTGCTGTTTGGTATGCTTCCCTTGGATCCCTTTAAAAAGTGGAAACCACACTACATGCAGTGCTCTGGGTGTATTTGATACGACATTGGTAACATGGAAAGTTTATCTTTTTTGCTCCAAATATTGCAGCCATTATTTAGGACCTGGTTGTCTTGTTCCATAATTACCTGTCCCTTATCTTAACCTCGTTTTTGTACTTGTTACCTGTGTCTTAGATTTTTAAAATTATTTATATGCAAATCTATTGCATGAAACCCTAAAAAAACATTTCATATATGCTCAGCTCAGATGTTTCTTTTCATTGGTCAAATGTATCTTTAAAATATGCTAATTTTCCTTTCCAAGAGGTCAAAAAAGCATGGCAATTAAGAGGTACATCATTAATAGCTGTATCACCTTGCCAGATAATTTGACCTATTTTTTTTTCTTAACTACTAGATGGGATTAATAAAGTCACTTACATCATCAGGTTGTCTCAGTGAACACTCACTAAATAAGTGAATATAACAATGTAAGCATTATATAGGCATATTCAAGGATTAGCAGGAAAAAAAATTATACTTTTGCAAATACCTAATAGCTATATTAGGAAGAAACCCTACATTTAACTGTTGGAAGAATCTTTGTTTTGTTTTTGTTTTTATAAAGACACAACACTTTTGAAGAGCCCAGATTTTCCTATCTACAAAGTAATTTGATGAAAGTATAATGAAAACTGCTTAGCAGATCAAAAGAATATTCCTTGAGAGGGCAACAATTTTTATAACATTGTTAGGTTTCAAAAATTCAATTGATTTTAACAATAAAGGTTTACTCTGGAACTTGCAAGACAAGCCTCCTCCTGAGGGGATTTTTTTTTTCTTTTTAATTTTTAATACACCTTTCTAGGAGGTTGCTATTTGTGTGCTGTATTAAAGATATTTCAATTCAGAAGACATTTGAAGGAAAAAAAAAAGCCAAAACTGTTTCCTCTTTTCAGACATGAATGTAACTGGACATTTCTTTATTTTCATTTGAGAAACTCATCAGGAGGATATATATACTGTCATTCTCACTTACTGATAAAAGGGATATTGGAGGGAAAAGCAATTATGAATGTCACAGAGCCTCAGCTGAGAGACTAACCCTACTCCTTTGATAGGCTTGTGGAGGGAATGCGTTATAAATGAGATTTGGCACCTTGGCCTCTCAGAGTCAACACCCACTGGCTCTAGCTCGGGGTGTTAGGTGCATAGTGACTGTATTTTACTTTTTTATTTACATGAGAGAGGAATCAAAATGTCATGATTCCGAAAAAGGGAGGGGGAAAGGCCTCCTCCGATGCATGTATGGCAATTAATTGTGTAAATAATATTGTTGTGCTAGTTCTGCTGGACCTCTCAGACCTTATTTTATTATATAAATTAATATATATTACTTATTTATTACATGGCACATTGTTGTTTCAAACAGAGCTCTTTGCCTTTTGGGACTACTTCCTGGCAAGAGTTCACTGAAGAGCATGATTTATATTCTCCTTGAATCCTTTTTTCTAGGGGGATTTAAAAGGAATGGGTTTCTATGTGCATGTTTCTAAAATCATTTATTCTTTCAGCGAGGGCAGGCAGGGTGGACAGCCT
The DNA here is from genome assembly GCF_010015895.1 of Lontra canadensis. Lineage (NCBI taxonomy): Eukaryota > Metazoa > Chordata > Mammalia > Carnivora > Mustelidae > Lontra > Lontra canadensis. The sequence continues at coordinate 10,852,491 of NW_022631001.1, forward strand.
TTGTCCACAAGGACATTAATAAACCAGAGGCACCGTCGGCTTCATAGGAGTTTAGGCTCAAGAAGTTAACCAGGGTTAGACAAATATTTATGAAGTTAGGCTTACTGTACTGGCTTGTCCTCCCTCCACTAGGCCCTTAGGAGGAGGAAATTAAGAACATTCTGTTGGAGGGTAGAGGTATTTATGCAGTTTAGATAAGTGTTGAAAGTCACTGATTCCCAAAGCCACTTGCACTGAGGGCTTGTTTCACCCACAAAGGCCCGGGTGATCTTCCCACTAGTCAGAGACATTTGCTCCTAAAAAGTCAAAGGGAACTTGGTGAAGCCCAGGGAAAGGAAGGCCCAGAGGTGTTATGTTAAGCCAACTCTATTCTAGCACCGGGGAAGAATAGTTTATTTTCCTACACCTACTTTTCCACGTTCCTTTCCTTGTCTCTAGATTTCAATTGGCCATATAATGTATTGTCCAAACCAGACATTTCTGAGAATGAATTGGAATGCTATTAATAACTGAGCAGTGACTTGTGGGTAAACCAGGACATACGGTGATTCCATCTATTCCTAGGCATTAGGGGAAAGTTCTGGGCGAATGAGCCACAAAAGATCACCTTACCTCAAATAAGGGATCTACATAGGTATTTGGGAGACTAGAACCTTCAAATAATAAACACAGTAAGTTTGTGTAGCTTTGTCCCACTTTACAGATCATAAATGAATGTCCTCTACCATGTTAGTTAGAAGGTGAGGATTTGCATTTTCATGGTTGTGGCTCAATCTTTTGTATACTACTCATCACTCTTACAGGTAACGTGTTCTGAATAGTTTCTAGGTGCTTAATTTCTGATAGGTGCACATCATTATTGTAAGTTTGATGCCTTTTACTTCTACCTCAAAATCCTACTTCTCTTTCAGTAGAGTGGGAGTTCTCTATTAGGATTCATAATCTCTAAGAATCATTGAATTATTGCTGGGATCCATGAGTTCCTGAATACAAGCCCCTGTGTGTGTGTAAACATATATACATATATATATTTATATTTAATATATTATACACACACACATACACACTTTTAACTTTCATTAGATTCACAAGGCTGTATGTGGCCCAAAAAATATCTGAACTGAACGAAGCCTTTTAAAGCTAGAGTTTTACTAGAGAGCTGTAATATTACATTTATACATTTTATATCTCCTCTTCAGTTTTATCCAGAGTTCAAAACAATAGATTGTGGGGAACATAAGAAACACTGGGACAATTTTCTTCTCACATGATGGTGCTGTAAGGAGAATTTACCTAATAAATATAGCTTTGAACCTGTCAATCACATTATCATTTTAGAGGGTAATAGTGGTACTCATCATAATAATTTCCAAGGTTTATATAATAATTCAGTATGCGACAGGTACTGTTCTTAGCACTAATTTATGTACACATTCATATATACATAAATGACCCCCCCGCCACGTGCACACAGAGGTTTTTTTTTTTTTTTCTAAATCTCCTAGCACTATGAGGTAAGTACTATTCTTATATACCTCATTTTACAAATGGGAAAATGAGGCACAGAAGGTTAAATTAAATGATTGAATATAAATGGTTTTAAATGGTTATTTAAAACCACCTAGTTAGGGCCTGCTAGGGCTAAGGATTGACCCACAGTCTGTCCCTAGAATCTATGTATTTAATTTCTAATCCTTTCTTGAATTAATGAGTTATTTATTCATGGCTTGGAAGGCACTTTGCTTATGAAAGAAATATATTCATGTCATGTGAAACTCTGGAGTAACTGTCCAATTTATCTATAAAAGTTGGTGAGTGTTATGTGTGTATTTTGTGGGTTTTGAGTAAGAAATTCAATTTTGTTACAAGTTACATAGATTTCAAGGTTTTGAAGAAATTTAGTCCTCCGAGAAGACGGTAAGAAGAAAATGAAAAAAAATTTTGTGTTGTTTTATAAATGTTTCTTACAACGTTCAATCTTGTTATGGTACATAATAAATACAACTTTATAATAACCCTAATAATAAAATTATATCTATGTGGTACACTAACATCCAAAATTCTTCCAGATGACTTGAAAATAGCAATGAAAAAAGCTAGGTTCTAGACTAGAGCTAATAAAAATACAGTGGAAGAGATACTCTTACCAGTATTCTTGCTACACTGTGTGTATATGGCTCTTTGTTCAGCGGACAGGGGGTCCACATATTTCAAAATCTGTTACCAGGCCTCATTGCCTGTCATTGCTCACAACATAGATTAAGGAGAATAGGAATTGTACAGAAAAAAAGAAAGAACTTATGTATATATACTCCTTGAAAGTATCCTGAGGGAAGAAAGTAATTCCCATAAATACCATATATCCATGAGTACAGAATAAGATACATTATGTAAAATCTTAAATAAAAGGGAGAAGTTGGGCTACAGCTGGAGTTGTGGTGGAATGGTAGAATTTAGTCTAGTGCTCTCTTCTGCCTACCGCATTATGGATCTTTGAGTTCCAATACGAAAGAGAAAAGACAATACAGCAGTGATATATTCTAGGTTAATTATACTGTTTTTGAGGGCAAGAATGTTTCTTACCCATCTTTATCAACGGAATCCTTGTCACAAGTCACTGTTGAGTGTGTGCTGGATTAAGTGGGGCTGTATTAATTGGCTTTTGGCTAGGAATTTGTTGTCCTTCTAGGCCCTTCCAGGTTTCCCCAATTATCAAAACATTGCAGATAATAATAAGAAATAATCTGTGTATTTGTTTCAGTGTAATTGGATTCCCATTTAAGGACCGTTGCTTATGTTCAGTATTCTCTGGGTAATAAGTTCTTATGGTAACTAGTATATCAATTCTTGTGCCAGAGGAATTAGTCTTTAAGACTTGATTATTTTGGTCATCTTGCAGATTGGCACATATTTTGTTGGAGACTTTTGTGTAGTTCTGTGGCTAAAAATTCTTTGGATTGCAGAAGAAAATAATTTCATCTCTTTGTTTTCTTTCACTTTTTGGCTTTTGAATTGTTTACCCGAATATATAGAGTGAATACAATTCCTAAAGGTCTAATCTTTCTTATCTGGAATTAAAATCTCTGTCACATAATATTTACGTATTGCCCATATGTTAATAACATAATATTCTATGCAACTATGGTCTTTATGATGTGTTTTTCCCTCCACTTCTAATTTCCCATTCATAGGATTGATTTTCGTTTTTGTGCAAAAAAAAGATTTTTCTGTATATTAATTGTGGACTAAGCTCTTATGATTTATGTACTTTTGCTGATATTTTATCTTGGAAGCAGGTGGAGGTAGGTATTGAGGTCATGTGGGTTTTTCTCCCTTAAGGATTCCATATGCCTGGGTAGATAGATGTAGGATATACAGAGCATTTTCATGTATATAAATTCACTTGTGTTGGAAGCTGCTTTTGTTCACAAGTTTTTAATCTAAATTGTAAGTTTACTTCTTTCCTACTTTGAGGATAAGAATAGTGAGTTTCAGACCAAATACTTTCTCACATAATTTAATCTCACTTTTCTTCCTGGATCTTATTCATAATAACAAGTGGTCCGGGCTGGGTGAAGGTTAACAAATTTGAGGAGGAAGGAGAAGAACAAGGGCTAAGTTTAAGAAATATCTTTAGTACAGTGTTTTTCTGAACTGTGAAATCATTCTTTTATTCCCACCACCATTTTAGTGAGGCCTGAAAGCAAAGGATATACTAAAAAATATTGGATGCTTACACATTTTTTCTTCCCAAGAGGTCAAAGTCCTTTACTTTATATACCCATGGAGTAGAGAGGAACATGAACTATCTCACTTTTTCAGCTGAGGAAAGTTTGTAAAATGGCCTATTTAACTTTATGCACTTAAGGAATGTTCCGGTCTTGATCCTGTGTTCTTAGGCTCCAAGGTTTAGTTTTGGAAGCTGCATAGTGTCTGTGGCTGGCTACTTAATTTGCAGGGCTCACTGTAAAATGAAAATGTGAGGCCCTTTCATAAAAAATTATTAAGCATTTAGGGGTGCCTCGGTGGCTCAGTGGGTTAAGCCTCTGCCTTCAGCTCAGGTCAAGATCTCAGGGTTCTGGGATCGAGCCCCACATTGGGCTCTCTGCTCAGCAGGGAGCCTGCTTCTCCCTCTCTCTACCTGTCTCTCTGCCTACTTGTGATCTCTCTCTGTCAAATAAATAAATAAACAAAATCTTTAAAAAAAATTATTAAGCATTTCAAGATGGTGACAACAGAGTGCTGGACCAATCATGGGGTCTTTCTAAGAGCATGGTTCCATGAAACTGCAAAGGTCACATACCCATGATGTTGGCGCTGTCTGTGTTGTCCAGTCTTGATGTTGGACAACACCATCAGCAAGAGCTAGACACAGTATGTGCTCCAGTCAAGCTGTGGAATGTGAGTTCCCTCCGGTATCAGTAGCAAGAGCCTAGGAAAGAATGAGGAGGCAAGGACCTGTCTAGACCAGACAAAGTAGGGAGTGATAGCTTTGATCTGATACGTACTCAGATGCTTAGAGGTTCCCTGATGTATGCTGGATCCTTAGCTTAGGAAAGCATGCCATGTCTACATGCTGTTAACAAGTAGGTTGACAGCTTAACTCACTTGATAACTTGTCTGCTGAGATTAGAATAGGGTCAGGGTCAGAGCACGGCTGAGATCTCAGGGTGAACTTAGAAATACTCAAGGGTGGAGAAGGATGATGTAAATTGCAGACCGATTTAATGGTATTTCTTACAAAAGTGAATGTGTATACATGGTTTACTTTACTAATAAATACCATTTCCTAAAATATAGACATGTTTTTCGGAGTTGGATTATGAGTTCAAACTCCCTTCTGTGTCTGTTAAAGCCAGATGACTCCTCAATCATGTGTTTCAACAGCAATCCAAACAAGAAGTTGTATGTATACTTCTAGCCATTCATGAATGAATATATATTGAACACTTGCTATAGAGTATAGACACTGTTCTGGGCACCAGCAATATGGCTGAAACACAGGATGAATCCTTGACCTTAAGTAGTGTGCATTCTAGTGGATTCCACAGAAGTCAGTGAATTCCAGTGGGTTTTGAAATAACGAATTTGGGTGTGTTTTCTTAAGCTCTTTTTTGGTATTGAAGCAAAGTAAAAAGAACAGTCAGAAACAGGTTGTTCTATTTTTTCTGTAAAGAAACATTTTGTGTTATAGAATACTAGGAAAAAAGTAGGTTTCTCATGGGGCAAGGATTTTTTCCTCTACTTTAAAAAAGGATTAAAATCACAAACATAAAGGTTACATAAGTGACACTGCATTTGTTAGATATTTTTAACATGCAATTCAAGTAAGAATGATTTTGTGATTCTCCTTTCAGCACACATGGCATTCTGTACTATTTAATTTTTGCCATAAAATATTTTTATGATTTCTGTGTTGTAACCGAGTGAGATTTATTCTGTGTACTATGTTATTTTCTATGACTTTGTCATTAAAAACAGGGTAGTATAACTATAATGCCTCTTGAGGAAAAAAGGCAAAAAAGAAAGGAACCTATTTTTTGGAACTCTGCTGAGTGTTGAAAGGACATCTTGAAATCCTATGAGTACCAAAACAATAGCATTCAGAACCATGTCTTTAGAAATACCATAAAATCTTTTTATTTTCTCATGATAGAACACTAGACGTTCCAAATATATTTCAAAATCTCTCCTTTGGAACATAATACAACTAAAAAAAGTGAGTAATTAGCATTCCTATTCCCACGTTGTCTGTCTCCTTCCCCTACCCCTGCTACATCACCATCTTAACTTGGCAAGACTCTTTGTTTACCATTCATGAACATCTTTTTCCCTTCCTGTTTTTCCTTTTGAATTATTTATCATTTAATTATGAAAAATACAATGGTATGCACAAGAATGTTCTCTTTATTTTAACTTCTATGCCCTTGCCATATGCAAACAAATTATGTGATTATTTACTTTTAAAATCAATTCACTAGAAATGCATTGAAGGTCTACCATGTGCCAGAAACTTGCTAGAAGGCTGACAGGGTTTGGCAGTGAGTGTGGACATGGGGGGTTATATAAATGCATGAGACACACACTTGCTCAGCTGGGTGTCTGCTTAAGATTTTCTCCATCTCCCTTGCCCCTCCCCCTAAAATGAATAAATCTTAAAAAAAATCCCTTTTACTTTGAGAGCTGTATGTTATTGTAAGCTACTCTCAAGCTAAATGGTGTATGTTACCTCTTCTTAAAACCCTATGAAAATGGTTTTTTTGGTCTCATTTTGTAATTGATGCTATCAAAGAAAGAAGGATAAGAGAGGAAAGATCTATAGACAGACCATGATTAACAAATAAAAAAACATCGCTCACCAAAACAAAACAAACACAGAATCTCAGGTTAGATTTGGCTAAATCAGATGGCAGAGATATTGTTGGATTTACATGGAAGGACACTGGCAGATTCTGAACTCCGTGTTGAAAGGATAAGTATTGGGCATACCAGTAAGGTGCTACATGCCTTACTGCCTATTTCCATAAAATTTATAACAAACTTGTGTGGTAAAGATCAGTTGCCCCATCTTGGAATGAGTGAGAATGTTTGGAGTTTTCATCTGCCCAAGACCACACTGTCAGTCAGTGACCAGCCAGGTCAGAGGCCAAAGTACAGAGTCCTTCCCCTGTACTAGGTCTTCCCCAACTGCTCCATTCTTTCTATGGACAACATCCTGAAATTAAAGACCAATGTATGTGTGGAACAAAACTGTACAGCTCTGTTTGGTTATAAATTTGGAAAAGGAGGAAGTATATGTCTAACTAAACCAATAATTTCACATTGTTTTTCAAGTCCAGTTAAATGCAATAACTTGCTTTTTCACTGTGTTATAAAAAAATAGAAGTTCTCATTCCTTTTGTACTAATATAAAATTTCTTGGAATTTTTAGAATATGCATTTTTAGAATATAATATTTCTTAAAACATTATATTCGGTATCCATTATAATAATTTCATTCTGAAGAATTTTTAATACAAATGTAGAGTAGAGATTATGAACATATTTGAATTGATAGGTAAATATCAGATATCATTTCTTTATTCCACATTACTGTGAGCACATTTGTTAAAACTGAGTTATATTTTATGTGTGGTTTTATTATTTATGATTGTTTTGAATCCCTAGTATCAAATTTATTTCAACAGACATAATATGCATGTCTTTCTTTAGAGCTTAATGTGATCTTTCCAAATACAACTGAGGTTTCCGGAACATGCAGCTCGGTGTTTATATGCCAGACAATGCTTATCTTCCTCGTTGCCCACATCACTGAGACATACCAGGCACCCCTAAAAGGGATTTTAGAATATTACATACCCTTTGAAACACCAAGAATAGCAATGCTATGTTGGACTGAGCTGGCCTGAAGATTTGTACTGCATAGTAACAATGTTTGTCATTCTGAGGCTTATTAGCACATGGGGTCCTGCCACCTGACCACTTAAGACTTAGGGAGAGTAAATAGCATTCCTTTGCTTGACGGTAAGCAACCCACTTCATTCCAACACACACGCGCGCGCACACACACACACACACACACACACACACACACCCACACACGTTATCTGACTTTATTTCCAGGCTTTTGTTATTTTGAATCTCTTTCCTTGAGGTAGACTTCTATAACTAACTGATGTACTTTATATGATACAGGTTTTTGGAATGAGGGCGTTGAGGTTTCTGAATCCCATGCTTAGATGACCATTTAGTTAGTCTCTTAAGTCTCTCATCTGTGTAATGGGCATCAAAACACTTACCCTGTATGATTATTTTGTTTTCAAGTTTAAGTCAGAAATAAATGCTTAAAAAAATCCTGACATCCTTTCTTAAATATTAATCTTCCTCTCGTTATCTTTTCTGTAGATACGTTATAAGGATCCAATGAACTAACATGATGTATAGTGACAGGGCAAGAGCATAGAATATGAGTCAGAACCAGGCTCAAATATTGGCTCTGCCACTTAGCTGCATGGCTCAGGGGTGTTATTTAATTTATTCAAATAGTTTCTTAATTTTTAAAATGGAATAATAACTCCTATTTCATGCAGTTGTGCATATAATGTGAAATGTATATAAATTGCTCTTTGGGGACCTGATGTTCAACTGCACATTACTAAGGTCTTACTAAAATACTCCAGCCCAGTTATCTGTGGTCTCACCTCCATTCAGCATCTTCCAAGATGTCTTCTAAACTAGATTTTAAGTATTTGATGTTCAGGGACCAGATTTGACTTCCTATCGAACTTTGTAGAATCACCTAGAATAGTGCCAAGTGCATTATTCCAAAGCTTGTCTAATTTCAGGCCAGTAGAATAAATGCCCGAGATTTTTGGCCTACCCACCTGTCAGTGTTGGGATGGTCAGCATCTTGGGATTGCAACAAGTTTGGGTAAATCTTTACTTGTAATGGGACCTGAATCAAATTCATAGGCTTTCCAAGTATAATACCACAGTGACTGTATTATATGACTAGAATTCTATGAAGGGTTCTGTACTTTGCTCACATTTCTATAGTAATCATTAATTTATTTTGTACCCAGGCCATATCTACTATATTGATTTAAAAAATGGGTGTGTGGGCTGCCATTGATGTTATACAATACAACCTGCTACTTAGAAACATACTATAATATATACTGTGTGCTGTCTAACATCTCTCTAATGAGCACATAGTATTTGTTATACTGTATAATCTCATTATGATTAGTTATAAGGAAGAAAGTAATATAAAAAGAAGAGAGAGGGTAGCGGGGGTGGCTCAGTTGATTAAGCATTTGCTTTTGGCTTGGGTCATGATCCCGGGGTTCTGGAGTCGAGCCCCTCTTTGGGCTCCCTGCTCAGTGGGGTGTCTGCTTCTCCTTCTTCATCTGTCCCTCCTTGTGTACTCTTGCTTGCTCTCTCTCTTAAATAAATAAATAAAATAATTAAAAAAAAAAAAAAAGAGAGGAAAAGAATGAACATAACCAAAAGGAGAATGGTCAGGTTGAGTAGATGGTGAATTCTAGCAAAGACTGCCTTGGTCACTGCTTTTCTAATTTTTATATATTCTTCAGTCTTTTTATTCATGTTATAATTTTTGTTGTTTCAAAATACTGTATTTGTAAAATCATTTATAAAATCATCGTAGCTGAGATATACTTAAAATATACTTTTTTGTAATATACTAAAGTTAATTATTTGGTAACTTGAAGAGTAATTTAAAAATACATTCTTAGCTAACCAGGAAAAGTAATTTTGGATGCTAAAATTTGAATATCTTTAAAATAAAAATAAAGCACACTGTCAAATTTCCAAAGCTTTCAAAATCTTAATTTTTCTTCAAGATTTGCAGTGGGGATCTTTTTTGATGTTCTGCACAATCTATCACTGATGCATTATCCCCATGAGGTAGATCTTACTTAACTTTTCATGAATAACAACACAAAACACAGAAAGTTGAATGGTGATCTTAGGTCACAGAATATGAAACAATCAGAATGGTATTTTAGGGTTGTTGGCTTTCCTGCCTGATTAATTAGAGTCTTTTATGTGGTCTTGGTTAAGGAGAAATTGAAAAGTACACATGTGTAGGGTCTAATTGCTGCATATTAGTTATTTTCAGACCAAAGGAATTGCAAGCTTCCAGTTCCTCTTACTATGTTTGTATAAAATATCTCTGTAAATCAGCAATGCCTATTTTATCCAGTCTCCGTCAAATCAAATATGATCCCTATACTTTCCCATTTGTGTTTGAAGATACAGCAAAAGTACTCATTATTATAGTATATATTGAAGTGAAAAGTAGCATATAATTGTATGCATGCCTAATAGAGTTGAAATAAAGGCTGTGAAATTCAAGAATAATTGGAAAGATTGATATGTTCTTCCCTACCATGTATTTGTAGTATTTGTTTAAGGCCTAACACTCTTGGTTTAGTCCCATAGTAAAGAATTCATTAAAAGTTGTAGGATTTCTCAATTGCTCCTAAGTAAGATATATGAAAAGCACTTTTCAGATAAATACTATGGAAAGTTAATAAAAAAAGAGGCTGTTTTCTCACACTGTGTCCTCTGATTTCAATTTCATTTTCATCTTCCTTTTTTCCCCTTAATTTAATTTCAGAGGGTTGCTGAAGTATCAAGCTAATTTAGATACCCACCCTCCTGGCTGCATCAATCTTAATGGAACCCGGTACCAGAATGTTCACTTACCAGACCACAGCTTGGAACATTTTCATGAATCTTTCTCTGGAGGACTTTCAAAACCAGATGAACTTACCAAAAACAGATCTGTGAACATTTGTATGGAAGAGCCCAGATTTCAAGCTAATTTTCCACAGGTCAGATTAATTTTACATCTTTGATGGTCTCCTCAAAGTCCATATTTTCATAATTATTGATCAGCATTGTATTTAAACACATTTTGAAGGTTTATAAAGGAATTATAAAACATTTCAGGATGTTTCAACTGTGAGATAGCACCTATTTTTCCATTAAAGGCAGCTGGTAGGTCAAGGAAAAAGACCTATGATATTACAGAATATAGAAAATTCCTCTTTAAATGGCCATACAGTCTTTGCATTCTGTGACACTGAATGCCAAAAGAGAAGTGACAAAGATATTTTCCCTATCCATGAGAAACGTAGGTTGAGTAATAAAAGCAATAGCGAAAGAACTAATACTAATTGTAATTATTATTATGGTATAGCATAATATTATGGTGTGATATTATGTATATAATAAATGATAAATCATAAAATCAATTTATTGAATGCATGGTATCATCTGCTAGGTACTGTACTAAAATGTATTGCATGCATAATTTCTTTTAATATTCACAATAGCCCATTGAAGCAATTACTATCATCCTTAATTTTCTGATGAAGAAATTGTGACTTAAATACATAAAATACCTTGAGCAAACTCTACAACCTAATATAGGCAGAAGTAGAGTCCAAAACTAGGTCTTTGACTAAAACGCTTGCTCTTGGAAAACTTCTTACTCAAATACCCAGCAAGTGGTTCCATAAGGGCCCTAATCTTCCCATGTGGGTATGGGAACTTCCCATGTGGGTATGGGATCTACCCATGTGGAAATTAATACTCTTTGCCTATGGGACAGTGATGTCAAATGTCTCTTTTCAGAAGGGAAGAAAGAAGAGTCCAAAAGTAGATTGAATTTGTAGATGACTTTGGAATGAATATGTTAGTCTTGTGTTTATTTATAATAATAATCCTCTCGGTTTCTCATAGACTTCACAATTTCACAGATTTCTTGGCTTCACACAGTGCTCTCTGTTAGGCAGGACAGGTGTTGTGACTTCCGTTTTACTTATGTGGAACTTAATGCTCGAAGGGTAAGTGCCTGTCCCAAAGGTGCAAGCCTGCTGCATTACAGGGCTTGTCTTGAGATGCCTACTACCACAGAGCAACTAGCTAAATATCAGGAAGAGGCATGATCCACCTGTGTGAAAGGAGAAAGATCTGAAATAGCTATGTAAACAAGGTTTTAAAAAGTAACCATTAAAATAAGTTTGGGTCAGAGGCCCCTCAGTGATGGGGGAAAGATGGTGTGCAGTTCTAGGAAAAGGGTTGGTCACACAGGACAGGCTTCTGTACTTCTGAGCATATGCAGTGGGTTATCCTGGGATCGGGGCTATCCATCCAGCATGCATGCAAAATCTTCACACTTTCCAAATTCTATATAATACCTTCTGTGCATATTATTTTTATTATATAAAAGTAAGTTGTAAGCAACATGCTTAGGATATCCTATATTTTAAAATAATTCTTATACATATTTTGTATTGTATATGCATTATGTATGTGTACATTATGCACGTATATTATGTGCATTAAAAATAGCCCAGGTTGAGTAAAAGGTATAGCATAAGAACAACAGTCAATGATATTGTAATAGTTATGTAATAGGACAGATGGTAACCATACTTTAGTGAACATAGGATAATGTATAAACTTGTCAAATCACTAAGTTGTACACCTGAAACTAATGTAACACTGGGTCAACTACACTCAAGTAAAAAGTAAATAAATAGATAGATGTAAAAAAAAAGAAAAAACTAAAAAAAACCTTACCTGATATTTTGAAGAATTCTAGTTACTCTTGGAAATGAAAACATTTTAATACCTTAAAATAAAAACAATCATACATATATCAAGGATTTTCTTTTTTTTTCTTTAAACAAATATTGGACTGGCACATTTTTTTCTAAAACCGTCTTCAGATTTATTTGAGCATTTAACTTCCCTGTCTTTTCTTTTTAGATGAAGATATTTTATATACATTCATTATGTATTCTGTATGCACAGGAATAAATTTGAAACAAAGTAGACATACCTATTGATGTGTCACATTACATTTTATTTTTATATTTAGTTTTGTTTGAATAAGTTGCAGTGAGCATCTGATTTTTTAAAAATATTTTATATATTTATTTGACAGAGATCACAAGTAGGCAGAGAGGCAGGCAGTGGGTGGGGAAAGCAGGCTCCCCACTGAGTAGAGAGCCTGATGTGGGGCTTGATCCCAGGACCCTGAGATCATGACCTGAGCCAAAGGCAGAGGTTTTAATCCACTGAGCCACCCAGGCGCCCCATTTAAAAAAAAATTTTTTTCATTTTATTTTTTTTCTTTTCAGTGTTCCAGAATTCATTGTTTATGCACCACACCCAATGCTCCATGCAATATGTGCTCTCCATAATACCCACCACCAGGTGCAACTCCCCATCCCCCTCCCCTCCAAAACCCTCAGTTTGTTTCTTATTTTTTATTGGTTTTTCTTTGCATTTTATCATTTAAAATATAGATTATAATACCATTATTGTAATGTATGAAATTAACAATTGAGCAGGATATAAATATTTCTACAACACAAATATTTTTTTAAGTATGTTTTAAAAATTCTCCATCAGACTTGGCTTTGGATTTCTGGACCCCTGTGCCTATATTGTGCTGAAAGACTTTACAGGTGTATCCGGAGCAATAAACCAGTTACCATCATCTCGGTCATAAGTCATCCCTCAGATGTCATGGAAATCCGAATGATCAAAGAAAACTTTAAAGCAAGACCTGGCCAGGTGAGTCAGTGTTCAGCAACTTTTATATATGTATGTATTTATTTTAATTTTTTTAAAGGGGGAAGGGGCAGAGGGGGATGGAGAGAGAGACTCTTAAGCAGGCCCAGTGCAGAGCTGGACACTGGGCTCGGTCTCACAAGCCTGAGATCATGACCTGAGCTGAAATCAAGAGTCAGGTGCTTCACTGACTAGCCCCCTAGGCACCCCAAATTCTCTATCTTTATATAATTTTTAAAAAATTAGTATTCATGCCATCATTAGAATACTGTACTTCTTTTCTGGTCATTTAAAAATTATGTTTGTTGTTTTTCAGTATATTATTCTACATTGTCCCAGTGTGTCTGCATTAGAAAACCATCCATTTACCCTCACAATGGTAAGAAACTTGTTTTTGATTCTTAAAATTTTTTAGAGTGACATGCAACTTTTTCTTTCGTGCGTATATTCTACCTTATCCTAAAAATCATTCAGGGTCATCACAATATCCTAAATGTTTAAGCATTTTTTTATACAAAGTAATAATATCTGTTCAGAAACATTGTAGCTCTTTATTATTTTTGGACACTACAATTCAGGAAGCAAAATATTAAAATGTATTAAAACCTAATGATTCAAAATGCAAAAAATTTCCTGGGTATTTATATTTTTTCTTTTATGAAATTGTACCAAAATATATTATGTATGTTTTTTTTTTAGAGAGATAGAATTTAATGGCAAAGAGGGTACTCTGAGTTGAGGTGGGAGTGTAAGAAAATCCAAGCAGTGTTTAGAAAAGAAAAAGCCCATTGTAATTGGTGCCCAGACTGTGTGTGAGGGAGGAAAAGGAGAATAAAATTGAAAAAGCAAAATGGATAAATAATGGGTGGGGGACAGATGTAGCTAAGTAATGGCTTCACCAAATATTTTTAGCTTATCAGACATTGTTTAACATTCTTTTTTGCTTTAGAAATATAGCGTGAGCTTATTATTAAAAAGTAAACAATTTACCTTTTCTCATTTCCCCCACTTTTTAATTCTCTTTCTTCTCCAGAATTTGGCATATATTCTTCTAGACATTTTCCTATGTACTTAGACATATATAGATGTTTGACATTCATTTGCTACATCATTTGGTTTATAATTTGCTCTTTTCACTCAGCAATATATCATGGACAACTTTCCATGTTACTATATTTGCATATGCTTCATTCTTTTTTAATGACTGCCTAATATTTCACAGTAGGATATACTGTAATTTATTTAATATTTCCCATTGATGATGGAGACTTGAGATTTTTTTTCCAATTTCTAGCAAAAGTAAGAACAGGACCCACATGTTTAAATATATGCTTAAGATATGCAAATAAAATTGAACAGATGGGGGGACAGAAAAATCACTGGGTGCTTAAGTGCTGGAATGTAGGGGTGGGACTATGCCGGGAATGGCAACCACTTTTTTTTTTCAAGATTGATTTATTTATTTGAGCGAGGCCAGACAGGGGCAGACTCTGTGATAAGCATGGAGCCCAACGTGGGGCTCAAGCTTGTGACCCCAAAATCACGGATGGAGCCAAAACAAGAGTTGGACACTTAACCGACTGTGCCACCCAGGCTCTCCAAGAATAGCAACCGTTTTCAGATTTGATGTGTTAGGTTGAAAACTTAAAAACCTTGGCCATGTTACTTCATCTTTCTGTGCATTTGTTTCCTCAGAGTAATATTGTGATAATCTATTCCGAGGTATGTCATGTGTTTTAGTGAACTCCCACAAGTAAAGCATATAGAACAAAGCCTGGAACATAGAAGGTGCAAGGTACATGTAAATATATGCTAACAATTATTATGATTTTTATTTTCATTGTGAATTTGCCCCTCGAGAACATGTGCTTGTGAAGACAGGCCCCCAAAAATCTATATTTAAGGGATAAAAGAAACAGGAAGGAAGTGTCAAGTGGTTGGAGAAAAAAACCAGACATGATTTGTTCAACAGCATTTCTTTAAAGGAAAAATATGTTTTTGCTTCAATTCTTTCAAATTTTTCATTCTGTTTATAGGTAGCAAACTTATTTATAGCGATTAAGGAAAGGTGGTTTAGCATCTAGTGAAATGATCGACAGCATTCCATTTTATCAAGAAAGATGGCAGCACTGACTTACCTTGAAGAAGATATTAACTTACCATTGTTTCTTCAATCTGAAGATAGATGAGTATTGTCCAGACACCCTTTCATCTGGAGCCATGTGGGTGGCTAGCTAGAGTGAGAGGGGAAATGTGTTGTTATGAGGAACAGTGAAAACTTAGTTGCCCTCATGGGCTTCAAAGACAGGACCTCAGAGTCCAGGACCCAGCCATCACCAGGAGCCAAGTAGGTATATCATGCCCTTCACTGCTCTAGGATGTGCATGCCCTACAATGTGGTTTAATATTGTCCTAGTTCCAGGAGACCTTAGGATTCTTGGCAAATAAATATGACAAACAAAGCTGCTTGTGGGATGTTTCCGCTGAATCATGAAGGCATTCTCACACAATCTCATCCACTGTCGTCAGAAGCACCGTGTTTGGTTTTGGTAGTTGGAAGATACATTTCCGTTTCTCTGACTGCATGCATCCCATAAACATGAAGTTAGTAACTTTAAAGACAAGGGGAAGAATGCAACAGGGAGAAAGTGTGCATGTATGTTTGTCCTTAAGTAATTTAAAGAGTTTGGACTACTCTTGGGGTCATATGAAATTTACTTCTGAAGTTAATCTTTCCTTGTGTGAGGCTCTGTTTTTTCCCAGCTTTAGTGAGGTGTAATTGAAAAATGAAAAACTGTATACATTTAAGGTGTGCGACTTGAGACTTTAGTTTGAAAATAATTTCTTCACCACAGCATTAAATAGAGAATATGAATAAAAAAGGAAGGTAGCTGCTGAATGCTAAATACAGAGAAGAGAGGATTTTTTGTTTTTTGTTTTTTGTTTTTACAAACATATTTCCCAACGTACGCAAAAGTAGAGAGAATGGTGTAATGGACTGCCATGTTCTCAACACCCAGCTTCAGTACAAACAGAGAAGATAGTTTACTTTTTAGCATATATTTTATCACTAAAAGTCTTTATGTTTCTCAAAACAAAAAATCTAAGAATTTTTCTCTTATGGCACATGCCAAGAAGAGGCTTCTAGATCTATTGTCTTTGGGTTGTCCTAAAGTCCTTTCACAGGACAAAAGGAGAAATTCAGAAAAGAGTGGTTTGTAGGACATAAGGACTCCGGTGGCCTGACTTGCTTCCCAAGAAGGTGATTGGGGCGGGGGCTGTGATAGCTCTGTGGCTGGCTGCAGGCAGAGTTGGGAGGAAGGTAAAAGTTGGGGAAGGGGACAGACCAGAGGAAGAGCAACCAGAAGTAGGAGCCAGAGTTGGGAAAAGGAGAGCAATTATGTGTGATGCAAAATGGCAGTGAGTCGTCACACAAAGAGCACGAACTTGACAGCTCAGTCCCAGCTCTGTCACTCATGGGTTCTGTGCCTAGAGGGTGTATCTGGAGGTGGTCAGTATTTGGTACCTACACTCTTGTTATTTTTAATCATCTCAGAATGTTTCCTTTTAATTTTGGATTTTTGCTTTCACTTCTGCAATTATATTTTTTGTTTTGTTTTCTTTATTTTTATTTTTATTTTATTTATTTATTTATTTTTCGAGCGGCGAGGATAAGACATCCAACATGTGGTTTTTCAACCTGAAAATGAAAAATTTGGGGGATATCACAGTAGTCTCACCTTTTGAAAATCTGTCATATAGATGAAGAATTAGACATTTTTCCTTTGGGATCCCAAGGTGTAGAAATAAGACCAATGGTAAAAAGTTTTAGAGAAATATATTTTGATTCAATATGATAAAGACATTTCTAACAGTGAGACCCGTCCAGAAACTTAGAAAGCCACCTCCGGGGCACCTGGGTGGCTCAGTCCTTGGGTGTCTGCCTTCAGTTCAGGTCATGATCCCAGGGTCCTGGGATCCAGCCCCACATTGGGCTTCCTGCTCAGCGGGAGGCCTGCTTCTCCCTCTCCCACTCCCTCTGCTTGTGTTCCCTCTCTTGCTGTGTCTCTCTCTGTCAAATAAATAAAATCTTAAAAAAAAAAAAAGAAAGCCACCTCCCTGGAATGTTGAGAAGGAGCTTTGTGCTAGATCAGGTCTTTTCAACCTTGGCATTATTGACATTTTGGGTCAGATACTTCTTTGATGTGACATGTTGTCCTGTACATTATAAGGTGTTTATCGACATTGGTAGCCTCTATCCACTAGCTGCCAACAGTACCCCCGACTTGTGACAATGAGAAATATCTCCAGACATTGCCAAATAACCCTGGAGGGGCAGAATTGTCAGCAGTTGAGAACCATGATGCTCGATTAGTAGTTGCCCAACACAGCTTACAGTGCCCTTAGAATAGTTCTTCCATGGTTCTTACAGTGCTCTCGATGAGAAGGGAGAATTTAGGAGGTGGTAGAGAAGGTGATGGGTCACAGTGCCTAACTGTGTTCTGGGGACCCAGCTCTCACATCAGTGGGAACACCTCTCTTTCAACTAGCCTGCATATGAGGGTTCTACTCATGGATATCATCACCTAAAAAAAAAAAAATTTTATTTTTTTCTACTCAACTAAAATCCTTTTTGGAGTTCCATAGAAATTATTTTGGCTACTCTGAGCTCCGGAATACCATCATGCGGTAGAGAGCTTTGAAAGAGAATTTGAGTCATTTTCAAATTCATAATTATTTTCCATATTTGTAGTCATCCATTCCCAAATAATAGGGTTTGGATATGAATTGGAAGAAAAGGTAGGATATGGGATGCCTGGTGGCTCAGTCGGTTAGACATCTGCCATTAGCTCAGGTCATGATCCCAGGGTCCTGGGATTGAGTCCCACTTCGGGCTCCCTGCTCAATGGGGATGTCTGCCTCTCCCTCTCCATTTTCCTCTCCTCCTGCTCATGCTGCCTCTCACTCTCTCTCTCTCAACTAAATAAATAAATAAAATATTTAAAAAAAAGAAGTTCAGTTGGAGCGCCTGGGTGGCTCAGTGGGTTAAAGCCTCTGCCTTCGGCTCAGGTCATGATCCCAGGGTCCTGGAATGGAGCCCCACATCGGGCTCTCTGATCGGAAGGAGTCTGCTTCCTCCTCTCTCTCTGCCTGCTTCTCTGCCTACTTGTGATCTCTGTCAAATAAATAAATAAAATCTTTAAAAAAGAAAAAAAAAGTTCAGACAGCGGTATAAAGATAAAACAAGTTATTCAAGAGCTAAAATGATGTAAGAATATTCTCTGATATTTGAACTTTTTGTCATATGAATGAAAGATTATTATTTTTTTCCCTATGGAATCCTAAGATGTGAGAATGGGAACAACAGTACATTATTCTTGGAAAAGAAATAATAGTTTAGTGCCTACTTTGGGAAATAGGATGTGTTTTCCTGGGTGGTAGGGAGACAGCCGAACTCTTCACTTCAGTGAGGCTCTGTTAGGTATATAGCACTCCTGAGTCTCCTTAAGAGCAAGCAGCCTGTTGTAGCAAAGGACCATCACCCTTTCCCCTGACTCTGGAGACAGCCTGGTGAGCCCTCAGCACTAAGGCCTTGAGTCCAGTGCAGGCTTGTTTCAGAAGATTCAAGTTCATGAGTATATTGGATGGAGGCAAAAGTTTGAGTGCCTGGAGTTCTATATTCTTCCCAGTTTTTCTTCTTTCTTACTTTTGTCAATCAAGAAGAGATTTTTCCTTATTCCTTCTGCTTCTTCCAGGCTACTTCTTCAGGTCTCATAAAGGACTGTGGTCCTTTGAAAATCCTCTGAGAAAAAAAGGAGAAAGAAAAAGTAATTTTCTATGACCTAAAGTAGTTTGGAAAATACTGTTTGACATATAGCACTTAGAAATTCATAGAGCCTCTTTTTTTTTTTTTTTTTAAAGATTTTATTTATTTATTTGACAGACAGAGATCACAAGTAGGCAGAGAGGCAGGCAGAGAGGCAGGCAGAGAGAGAGGAGGAAGCAGGCTCCCCGCTGAGCAGAGAGCCCGAAGCGAAGCGGGGCTCGATCCCATGACCCTGGGATCATGACCTGAGCCGAAGGCAGAGGCTTTAACCCACTGAGCCACCCAGGCTCGTCTTCATAGAGCCTCTTAACATATTAATAGTTCTAGAAGTTCTTTCATAAACAATCTCATTAAATTTTATTCACCTATTAATACTTTCTCACTTTCCCTCTTTTGGGTCTTGGCATAAACTAGTCTGTTCACCTTGGAAACCAACCTCTGCTTCTTCCACTAATTCACACTCCAAATGCCTGAGCCTCTCTTTGCCTGGGTAACTCCTTTCATCTTTCCCACCTCATTCAATGTCACTCACTTCTTGAGAAGGCTTCACAAACCCTTCCTATTAGGTTGTTTCTTGACCTTTCCCTCTTATATGTGCCTGTGTACTGTCTTCAACACCAGTGCCATTAGATTATTTGGTTAATGCCTCTTTGCTTCTAACCAAAAGGTCCAGGAGCCCTTTCAAAATGCGTTCACAACAGTGTATAAACCTGGCGATTCACAGACCTGTACCCCTGGGGCTAATAATACATTATATGTTTATTAAAAAATTTAAAAAAATTATTTAAAAAAAGATGCATTCATAGCACAGTGTCTGGGATACCGAGTAACCCAATGCAAATTTGTTGAAAGAGTGAAAAAACACCTAATCTATAGCTAGCATTTGTGATCTAGCTTGAGAATTACTTTGTAGATAGATTATCTTTTCCTCCGTCTTCTTGTTGTCATTTTGTTTTGGTATACTCTTATTTGGAAGGTGAAGCTGGAGAAGAGGAAGTTATAGCGATTAAAGAAAAAGGAGAAATGCTTATGGCTGAAGTGGTTTTCTGACAAAGACTAGATTGCCAGCTCTGTTCTGAGTCTAATCTGTAAGGTCAGGGTGGCTATTTTTCTTTAGCTCAGAAGAGGAGGGGGGATGTACTAATGACAAAGTTGTTGGGGGAGAAATACCAAAGGCAGAAGGAAACAATCCATGCGTTTTGTCTGGTCAAAAACAATAGGTCCTTTTTCACCTCCCATTCCATATTACCTGGGCTAACAGTGGAAAATCCTTGTTTCTAATCTCTGTGCTTATCTGACAAATGCTATCAATATTTCTTAGGAAATAGGTCTTCATTTTGTAAGTATAGGTTGTGTATTCACATTTGTTCTTCTTTTAAATATCATTTTTTTTGGTATCTGTATCTCATAGTTTAGATTGTAACAATAGTTGGCTTCCAAAAAAAATGTTGAGGCAAAGGAAGTTCTTTTCTTCAGGCCATCTGTGTATCATGTACTTGTGTAGGTTTAGGAAATGGTTTGTAGCCTTCCCAGATTTTGGGGGGTTACTGGCTGGCTTACTCCTACTATCCCCCAAGGGAGTTTCTATTTTCATAAGAGGGAAAAGAGGCAAATCTTGCTGCTGCCTGGGAATGAATTTGAGTAAAGCAAACATTTCTAAGGTAAATTTTACATCATGCTATTATGTTAATGTATTGTCTTTTCCTGCCATTTCTTTCTTTTTTTCTAATTACTTCGACTTGGCACTTACATGTAAAATGCATGCTTCTCAAACATTTTCACTGAATATTTCCCTTAAGGGTTCCTGAGAAATAAAGCAACACAAAACAATTTCCCATTTGCTGATTCCACTAAGAAGTGTGTAAACACTTTATCTTTGTTAAGGATAATAGTCAGTACTAATTAAGTGCCTAAGAAGTTTTTTTCATAAACTTTGAAAATATTATAGTTTTAATTTGTATTGTATTCCTGTGAGACATATATTGTTCATCTTGTATGATGCAGAAAATAATGTGCCACAGATTAAATAACATGTCCAAAGTCACATAGCTGGTTAGTGGCATAGGTAAGATATAAACACGGACCTCCTTGGCAGAAGGGCACGGTGGTAGCTAGCTGTTCTGTGCTCTTACCTGACTCACCCTCCATCGACGTTGTGTGTATGTGTGTGTGTATAAAAGATTTTATTTATTGAGAGAGAGAGAGCACGTGTGCTCACACAAGCAAGGGAAGGGCAGAGGAAGAGTGAGAGAGAGAATCTCAAGCAGTATCTGATGTGGAGCAGGGAGTCTGATGCAGCGCTGGATCCCACAATGCTGAGATCATGACCAGAGCCGAAATCAAGAGTCAGACGCTTGACTGACTGAGACACCCAGGCATCCCAAAGGCATTCGTATTTCTGAAACTCCTCTTGCTTTTGGAAATCCTTGTTGCTGGAGTCAAACAACAAAAAAGAATTGCCACGGAGGAGAGATGTTTACTGAAAGTATAAAAATGTTAGAGAAAGATGCAGTTCAAAGTATTGGATTATCCATACTACTAAGTTCTTCTCTATTGTGGAGCATTAAAGGCCCAATTCCCCCAATAGAAAAAAAAAAAATCTAATGCTTATTTTCATATACTGTGCCAATGTACAGAAAAGTAAATATGTAAAATATACAATTATAAATTCAGTAGTCTTTCATTTTTAAACATAGAGATAAATCTTTTAAAACTGAAAATATAAAAAAAATAAGTACAAAAGATAAGGTATGGAAGCACTGTAGTAGGTCTCACAATTTTAGTGAAAGTACAACTAAGTTTTGAGTACTGATTTAATTAGGAATCCAGAGGTTGGAGTGTTAATTGCTTAAAGTGCTTCAGTGTTTCTAACACTTGACATTAACTTTCCTACACAAGGAAGACGTGTTAATCTGCTGGGTTTTCCTAGGAAGTGGTGATTGTTTCCTGCTAATGCTCCTGGTTCTCTCCAGCAGAAGCACCAAGCATGTGTTTGCTGACAGGATTATGGTGATCAGAGGCCATTGTGTAGTGTTAGACTGTGGATTTTGGAATCCTACAACTTGGATTGGAGGTCTAGATCCCCCATTTAGTACTATGACTACTGACATTCTTAACTTTGGTTCACTTCTTTATTAAATGTGGTTAATAATAGTAAGTTCTCCATACAGTTACTACCCATCTTCATTAGAAAGATATAATCAAGATCTAAGCATGGTGCTTGGCATATACTAAGTTCTCAGGAAGAGCTGTTACAGTTTTTTTTTTTTTTTTTAAGATTTTATCTATTTATTTGACAGAGATCACAAGTAGGCAGAGAGGCAGGCAGAGAGAGAGGGGGATGCAGGCTCCCCACTGAGCAGAGAGCCCGACGCGCGGCTCAATCTCAGGACCCTGAGATCATGACCCGAGCGGAAGGCAGAGGCTTAAAACACCGAGCCACCCAGGTGTCCCGAGCTGTTATAGTTCTTATTTCAGAGAATGGCTGGAGAACCAACACAGGGTTAAACTGAATTGTTTTGTTTTGTTTGCCTCATTCTGCAGCATGCAGTAACTAAGTTCTGTTCACAGATTGGCTGAGAAACAGTCATTTGAGGGAACTGAAGATTTGCCTCCCATGGTTCACTAACCTGTAGAATGAATGTCTTAGGTTGGGTTTCCTGGGAAACAGACTGAAAGGTAAAGATTTTTCTGAGGGAGGTTGTGGGAGTGTGCTCAGGACAACGTTGGTAAGGAGTGAGGGACTGAGAACACACCACAGAATTCGAACCATGATAAAGTCTCAACAGAGTCCTCCTTAGGCCTGACGGGAGCTCTGCCTAAAACAAGAATTCATAGTTGTCCTATGTGGAGATCAAGAGGACAAACCTTTGTACTCTCCAATTGACCAGTTGTTGGAGGTCAGATATCCCTAGGGAGAGGCACTTAGAGGCATGGAAGGTTTCTTCTGTGGCTAGCAGATCCTGGGGAGGGTCTCAGTAATGAGCTTTGCGGGAAACCCTTGGAACAGCTGGGAGATTGAGGAATTAGTGTTTTGATCCTGAAAATTGGGAGGCAGTGTGGGGGATTGGGGGGTTGGGGGAGACAGAAGGTCCAAGCAACGCACCACAGTTCCCACCACAAATAACATTTAAATGCATGTCTTTAATTTATTTATTTATACTCAATTATATATTTATAAATATATTAAGAAGTGTAGTAAATATATCTTTTGTGAGAAAAGTCTTCTTTTTTAAAACTTGAAATTGAATATGACATACATAAAAAATTCTTAGCCTATATAAATTCATTGAATTTTAAAAATGTATAGTCCAAGAGGATTAGGAGGCACAAACTCCCAGCTATAAAATAAGTAAGTCACAGAGGTAGGAAGTTTAGCTTAGGGAATGTTGTCAGTAAGATTGTAATAACTTTGTATGGTGGCACATGGTGCTTACGCTTATCATGGTGAGCATTTTAAAATGTATATAATTGTTAAGTCACCATGTTGCATGCTTGAGTCCAATATAATATTGTATGTCAACTATACATCAATTAAAAATCAACTTGTAGTCCAAACACCAACTTTGGTTTTTTTACTTATTATTGAGGAAAGGGTGATTCTTTAAGGGATCAAAGGAACCAAAGTGACACCATTGATGACAAAGTTAGATCCAGATTTTATGTTTTCAGATTATTCTCCCTCTTTTGAACTTTATTGGCTTCAGATCTGGGGAGAATTTTCTATTTTGTTCTTCAACTATGTAATGAATCTTTAACAGTGCTTTTCAGCCATGTTCTGTAATTACCAAAGTTTGGATTTTTTGCCAAAACAAATCTTCTATTAGGGCATGCTTTCACCTCATTTAGATATGCAAATCAGATGTGGATTTTAAAAAGCCCAAATTTAAGAAAGCATGAAAACCATTGCTTCCTATGAAATGGAGCATCTTGTAGGAATTACCTGAGATGGACATTAATTCTGTTCCCTGGTATTCTTCATGGATTCTTGATTAAAGAAATGACATATTCTGCTTTTTTGTGGGTGTAATTGATTGCAGTTTGCGTGAATACCTCTATATCCTTTCGTTATTATTCATATTCAGAAATAACATGTGCTTTCCTGACATCTGTATTTGAAGTTGTGTGATTCATTATTTTTAAGCCGGGATAACCCGATTTCACATATTTTTCCGTGAGTCAGAGGCAAGTCTAGCTGTTAGTTTGTTATTGTCTGTGCTTTTTCATAGCAAGCCTGCACTTGCCATCATTTTGCTGCTTTGTATTTTTAATCTCTTAACCAGTTGCTTTGGGAATAGTCTTTCCAGTTTTCAATGAAAACCAGACAAGAATGGTCATGGATTCCTTAAAGATTGGCAAAGTTTTTGTTATGATTATTTATTTCATTTCATGGGTTTAAATACAACCAGGAAGTCTGCATCAGCTGTTTTGATCTTGGGTCTTGCTTTCATTTGTGTAATTTCTTAAAGAAAAAAAAATGGTTTTTCTCTAGGGCTTCACAATTCTTTTGCTTAGGAAGCTTAGAAACTCAGCTGGGATAGATGATAGATTAGCAAGGCAACGATGTGTCTTAACCATAGACCAGACACATTGGTAGAAATTGCCCCAAAAAGGTCAATAATGTTCATGAAACATAACAGGATAGCTGAACTCCCTGAACATTAAACATGATCTAACTGCTCTAGTTTGGGTCCTTTCCAGGGGAAAAGAAAATATTCCTTCTTGGGCCTAATGAGGCTTTGTGTAATAAATATGAACGTAAATAGGTCAGTGTATTTAGAGAAAACCTGCTGTTTAATATTAAACTTGATTTATCCTCTTGGTATTTTTAGATGCCTCCTTCTACCTAGGTACAAAAGGGAGTATGATGAATAAAAGCTCCCTTCTAGACTCACGTATCTTTCCAGCTATTGCCCCATTTCTCGGTTCTTCAGTTCTGTTTCTCTCATTTTCTCTTAAATCCACTGACGTTTTGCCCACAGCACCCTACAGAAACACTTCCAAGGTCAGCAATGACCGTGTGACTGCTGAGTCCAGTGATCAGTTCCCAGTCCTCGATGGACTTGACCTCTTAGCAGCGTGTGGCACAGACGATCACTTGCTTTATTGAAATACTTTTTTCATTTTGTTTCCAGGACATCCAACTCACCTGGCTTTTCTCCTCATTTTCTGGCCTTTGCTCAGTCTCTTTTTGCTCTTTCTTGTCATTTTCATGACCTCTAAATATCAGAACACTCCAGTGTCCATTCCTTGAACCCCCTTTCCTCTCTAGCTAAACTCATTTTTCTGATGATCTCATGCAGGCTTACTGATGCATCTGGGTGCTATCTTCCCCCAAATGTATATTTCCAGCCCTGCATCCAACACTAAAATTCAAGCTCATGTATCCAGTTGTCTGCCAGAAACTTCCACTCGGATGTCTAAAGGACAACCTTGCATGTCTAAAACTGAACTCCTAACCTTCAATCTCTCAAATCTATTTCATCCACAGACTTGCCCACCTCAGTTAATGCCAACTCCATTATTCAGGTTGCTCAGGCTGAAAACCTGTATATTAATCTTGATTTTTATCATTTTTAAAATATAGTCAATAATCTGTCCACACATTTCCTCTGCTCTGCCTTCAAAACTTGTCCACCATTTCCAAGTGGCCCCATGGTCCAGTCTACCACCATCTGGATAACCTGCTAACTCGTCTCCCTCTGTCTGCCCTTGTTCACCTACATTTATTCTTAACAAGCAGCCAGAGTGATGATTTTAAAATGAAAATCAGATCATGTCATTTCTCTATTCAAAACTGGCTGGTTTTCACCCTGAGTTATACCTAATGGCTATTGATTTGCATCTGTATAAATGTGTGTGTGTCAATGTGTGTGAACGGGAGAGGGGAGGTCAGTGTGGCTGGAATACACTAAGGAAAAGAGAGGATGGTAAGAGATACTGTTGGAGAAGTCATGAGGGGTCAGATCATATGGAGTTTATAGAATATTGTGAAGACTCTGGATTCTACTTTGAGTGTGGAGGGGCCACTGGAGGCTTCTGAGTAGAGAAACGGCATGATCTGATTTACTTTTTAATAGGGGTTACTCTTGAGGCTGTGTTAAGATTCAATGAATGGAAATGAGCAGAAGGAGGGAGACCACATAGAAGGGCATCCAGTTGGGTGTCCAGTTGAGGTATGATGATGGCTTGGACCAGGATGGTGACAGTGGATCAGGTGAGACGTGGTCAGATTCAGAGTATATTTTAAGTGAGTACTAACAGGATTTCCTAATAGCCTAGGTATGGAATGTGCAATAGAGGAGTCAAGGTTATCTCCCAGGTATTTGGTCTGAGCAACTGGGACCTCATTGAACAAGGGAAGGCCATGGGGAGAGCAAGTCCTGATGAGTGTTTGTAGAGCTCAGTTTTGGAATGTAAATTTGAGACGGCATTTAGTGTGCTTTCATTAGGGGCTAATCAGCGAAGTCACTGATCTCAACAATCACAGCCCTCCTTTTCACTGTACAGTTTATTCCTATACCTAGAACCCCTTTTGGCCCACCTCTATTTGTCTTTGGGTTTGGGGAGGCTTGTGCTTGGGGTCAGATGATTCTGGGGGTCAGATTATCCCATAAAAGGATGTGAACATAAGTCTTCTTTTTCTTTTTTTCTTTTTTTTTCCAGTCATAAGCTGAAACTCAGGTGTCCTCTATTGCCTCTAAGGTCCGTTGTGAGGGAAAGATGGGCTTGCTTCTCAAGGAGATCCCCCTTATGAAGATAGTGGAATTTAAGCTTATATGTTTCTTTCTATCAGTTTCCCAGCCACCATTACATTTCACCCTGCCAAATTTTGTTGACACCTCTCCATTGTTGATATACCCCATGTCATCTTTGCTGTTTTAGTTTGTGTTTTTTATCCCTAAACCATCATTTTAGTGTTTTGTTTTTTTTGAGAGAGTTGAGATAAATACACACTTTCCTTCAGAGTTCACAAACATTTCATTTACATACTCTTCCAGGATCTTTCTGTTTAAGATGGAACCTATTTTTTCATGCAAATATACAAGTAAACACTAATTTTTTTCTTCAAGTAAACAAGTAGACATTAAAATATTGTATTTGTCAAAATGTTTAGAGTCATGATGTTGCATTAATTGTGATGGGTTCTGTGCTCCTGGCTCATTATCTCTTCTCTTACTTTTAGAACAATCCTCATTTGTGAAATTGCATGAGCTCCTTGTTTAGTCTCTGGAACACTTTGGATTCATGTTTGAATGTATGAATAAATTATAGAATAATTGCCCATTGTTGAAATCCTTATTCATTCTCAGGTTAATTCTCCAATATTTTACTAAACTGATATTTGAATGCATACCTGCTGTAGGTAAGGTGCTATGGAATATACAGTACTGACTTAGAAATATTTCTTGACCTCAAGACATTGTAAATGTATTTTAATGCAGAGAAATTATATAAAATTAAGGAGGTTGACTGTAATAAAGGGTATAAAAGTAAAATAATTTAGGGGGTCAAGCAAGTGAGGAATTTCATGGCGGGGAAAATTAGGATTTGTTCATCAAAGTGGTGGCATTTGAGATGGGTCTTAAAGAATTGCTAGGGTACAATATGAGAAATGAGAATGGAGTCATTCTAAATGAATAGATTAATAAGTGGGAAAGTGAGAGAGTGGAGAAATGTATTAGCTGACCCATTTTGGCTTAGGTGGATTAGAGTGGTCAAGGAAGAATATGGAATATAAAGTTGGAAAGAATTTGGAGCAGGTGTTTTTGGTTATAGACCTTAGGAAAGAAGGGGGTGTTTTTTCTTAGGCGGACACAAAAGGTTAATCAATAGGAGATTGCTGTAATCAGACATTTTCTTTGGTAAGATTATTTTAGAGGACTCAAAAGTTGATTGCATGCTGGCAGGAAGAAATATACATAATATTCCTCTGAAATTTGAGCTTCTGTCCTGATAAGGGTCTAGGTTCTATGTCCAGACATAAGAGAATCAGAAAGAGAGGACAATTTGAGAAGTAAGATATTGAGAATTTTAAACATAGAACATTTAGAGTGAATTTCAGGTGGAAACATGCAACAGGCATAGAAGTTAGAGCTTTGGAAGAAGGGGTTAAAAATAAGACCTGACAATAATAATTAAAGACTCCTATTATCATTTTCTGTGGCTTAACAAATTTGTTATATTGAAAATAGAGTGTTTAATAAAGTACCATCTACTTTAGAATCATTTTTATTTATTATTGCAGGATATTGATTTAAAAACAAACACATTGTGGCTTTGAAATTTCTTTTTCCATGTTGAATAAATCATTGTGCAGTGACATCATTTTTACATTTAGTTCTCAAATGTAAGATGATTATGTAATATCTGTTTATATTTCTGTGGGACTGTTATAAAATCATTAGTCATTTGAGCACTTTAAAAACTCAGTGCCATATTGAACAAATAATTGGAAGGAAAACATTTTTACTCAAGGATATCAAAATAGAAATTCCTCCAGATCTGTTCTCTCATACAAATTTGGTCACTTTATTTTCTTATCCTTAAACTGGGTGATGTATATTTTGGTACATATATTATGGTCAACATGATCCGTACTCTTTTTCTTCATGTAGGAAACTTAAGTGAGACTAAATTGAGACTCAGCAATGTCTTATTGCTTACATTTTAAATTAGGTCTTTAAAATATTTAAAATTATAAACATTACAAAGGCTAATAATAAATTTTAAAAAGAGATGTATACAAAATGAGTTCTCATTTTCTGTTTTCAGTTTTGCATCCCAGAAGTTAATATTCCTAATGCCATACTATGTATTCTCTTCAACTTATTTCTCTGTATAGAAAAAAGGTCATATCTGTTTTTATTTTAATAATATAGGCTTAAGTACACATATTATCCTGAAACTTTTTAGACTGAAAACTTGTTATAAGCGTATTTCCTTATTAATGTTTGAGAAGTAGATAGCCACAGATATCTGTACTTTACTATTTATTCTCTTTGAGAAGTTTTTTAAGCACTATTAAAAAGATAGTGAGGAGACATATCTGGAAAGAAGTTGCTATGGCCAATGTCAAAAAGGTCTGTGTTCTCTAGGACTTTGATGGTTTCCTGTCTCACATTTAGGTCTTTCATCCATTTTGAATTTATTTTTGTGCATGGACTAAGAAAGTGGTCTTGGTCTGGTTTCATTCTTTTGCCTCTTGCTGTACGTACACATGCACACACGCACACACACACACACACACACAGAAATATTATTCAGCCATAAAAAAGAATGAAATCTTGTCATTTGCAATGATGTAGTTGGACCTAGAGAGTATTATGCTAAGCAAAATAAGTCAATCAGAGAAAGACAAGCATCATATGATTTCACAAAACAAACAAGCAAAAGGAAAAAAAGAGAGAGAAATCAAGAAACAGACTCTTAACTATAGAGAACAAACTGATGGTTACTAGAGGGGAGGTGGGTGGGGGAGAAGGGGGAACAGGTGATGGGGATTAAGGTAGACACTTGTGATGAGCACCGGGTGATGTATGGAAGCCCTGAATGACTGTATTGTACACCTGAAACTAATATCACACTGTATGTTAACTAACTGAAATTCGAATAAAAACTTTAAAAAATTAAAAAAAAATTAAAAGATAAGAGGAAGCATTAAAGAATCACTACACTATGTTTTAAGCAACATTAGTGAATCTGAACATTTTTTAAAATTTCATTTTTGACAGAGAGAGATCACAAGCAGGCAGAGAGGCAGGCAGAGAGAGAGGGAGAAGCAGGCTCCCCACTGGGCAGGGAGCCCTACGTAGGGCTCAATCCCAGGACCCTGAGACCACGACCTGAGCCAAAGGCAGAGGCCTCAACCCACTGAGCCACCCAGACGCCCCAATCTGAACATTTTTTGTGCAAAGCTACTAGAATGTGATTCTAAGATCCTCAGTCATTGCTTCAAAGCACACATGCTGACACCATTCTGTGCTTTACTCTGGCGGGACCCCTTCAAATTTGAAGCAATATGATTGGGCAAGACTATTTTAAATTCTGTGTTCTTCTTTCCAGTTAGTTTGAGAAAGTATCAGTACTTATAAAGGTATTATACCCAGAGTTTGAGGGAAACACTACTATGTTTTATCTATTCACAATCAGATCAGCGTTAAAAACTGTACTGATACATTTGGCCAGCCTCACAAGGTGGAGTTTTGTAGGCTCCTACAGGACTGGAGGGGATGTTATCACATCTGAGTATCTTTTACAATTGCACTGAAAGAATGGGCTACAGATATGAATATTTGGGAAGATATGTTTTCCTTTAGAATATGAGATTATATCAAGCCAGATGCCCACTCAGGCATCTCAAGACTAACTTTTTCCTCTCTATTCTGATGCCTTCTTGGCTTAGATCTTATTTTTATAATTCGAGGGTTAGTTCACAATGAGGGAAACATCAGGAGATGCATGGACACACAGATTGGTAGCTTGGAACTCTGTTGGGGTTCTTGCTTTCTTTAAAGCACAAATTTTACTGCATAGAGGCTCTGGCCAACATTAAATAGTATAGAGTGAAAATGATGGGTGGTTTTTACACATCACACCATCTTACTAATGGTATAATTATTAAGATAAACTAGTTAACAAAACTGAATGATCTTGGAATGCAAATGAGATAAATATTAGAGTCACCATTATAAATGAAATAGCACTTTTTATAGTACAAATAATATTTAAATAATATCATATTTATGGTTTCTTTTACTTCGTTTCGTATTTTTATCATACAGTAATGATTCCATTAGAAACACTGATTGCAAAAGAGTAGTTTGGAAATTCCGTGTCACATCAATTCCCAACCCTGAACCTTTATTAGATCATGTATTTTTAGTATGGTTATGATTTCTGGTGAGGTGAGCAATATCTACATTTTTATTTTCCTGTTCTCTCTGGTTTCCAAGCTGCCTTTCTTGTTTGACTGCGAGTTCTTTACATTTCTCCATGGTGTCTTCTTTTCCTCTTATTTCCTCTTCTTACAGCATCATAGTATGACCTACGCTGATTGGTTGACACAGTGAGCTCAAGGATCTCGGACTTGCTTTATGCAACCCATTCTCCATCACAGAGTCCCCAGGACCACATAGGACTTCAGCTCATCTTTCCCCTTAATTCTTATTGTTGTACGTCGATTCTAGTAATCTTCAACAAATAACTTTTCTTCCTCCTACACCATTTGATTTCTCATGCAACCTTTACCCATTTTCCATGTTTGCCTTAGTGGGAACAGTGACTTGCCGTAGTTAAAACTATGTAGTCAGATAGACTTGGATCCAAACTCTGTCTCGTCTTCTTACTAGTTGTATGATCTTGGGCAAGTTCATATTTTTCAGTCTGAATTATTCAGTTTCCCTTACTATGAAAGACAGGGGTTGTTGTGAGATTTTGGAAATAAAGGAATTGCCACTGCCCTTGGTAAATTGTACTCAGTAAAACTTTGGTAGTTACAGGTTTGAGAAGTTAGCAATGGGAAGGTGCTAATTTCTGTAAAAATCAGGAAAGGACAAGATATTATGTGATGAGAAAGGGATGTTTTAGGAAGTAGGACAGTTGAAAGAACTTTTATCATACAGTTAAAATAATAATATGTATAAAGTTCTTGTCCTTAACCCTTAGATTAGACATATTTTCAGAGTTAAAAATTTTGTGGATTTTAAAAGGTATGTATATTTCATATATTACATAAGATCTCTAGCAGGATATGGGGTAACATTCTTACACAGATACTTTTTTTTAAAGATTTTATTTTTGAGTAAAATCTGAGCAAGGAGTCTAATGCTGGGCTCAATCCCAGGACCCTGAGATCATGACATGAGCCAAAAGCAGATGCTTAACCTACTGAGCCACTCAGGTGCCCCAACAAATGGATACTTCTATAGAAAACACTTCTGTATGAATTTTTATACAAAGGTGTTAGCCTCCCGTCATTACCCTCCCATAAACTCAAGTCAGATAGTGCCACCAAATGAGTTATGAAAAAACTTACTTTTCACAAGGTTTGAATCTGATGATTATGGATGAGAGATTAGAGTTCTGAAAAATAAAAGGAGATTCTGCATTTCTTTATTGTGAACCAAAATTATTCTCTCATTTCAGTGATGTGGGTATTTTCTACATTTCATAAACATGGGGCTGTGGTTGCTTTTCTTACTTCCATAACCATACTCATTCCCTCCCAGGTACCCTTGCCAATTCACTCCAGGTTATTTCTTCTGAGAATTAAGGGAGGGAATGAAATAGAACTCTTTCAGTAGGAGTTTCCTTGTCGGACATGGAAAATTCAGGTCACTTTGGGAAAATATTTTTTTTTTCCTTTATTCCTGGAACTTGTTAAGATGTGAAGTGTATATTAATATCTGGAGTGAAAAAGACATTAAAATCATTAATCTCCATTTCTTCCTTTGTGGTTAAAAGCTGTGCCCTCTTAAATATTTTGATTCAAAAGGCATTTTAGCAATATTTGTTGTTAAATGTGATATACTAACAATTTTAGACTATATGTCTTTTTTTATAGATACCTATGGGCTTTTAGAGAAATGTATATTGTATTATTGACTGGTCGAAGTTGCTTTTTTCTTACACTAATGAGGATCTATATCGATTTTTAGTTCATTCCTTTCTATTTGCTATTGATTTGGAGGACTTGCTATGAGAATGAAAATTGTTATTAAATCATAGTTTGGTAATACTTAACTATTCTCAGAATTGATTCCAGTGGTTTTGTTTGTTTGTTTGTTTGTTTTAGTGTCCTACTGAAACCAAAGCAACATTTGGGGTCCACCTTAAAATAGTAGGAGACTGGACAGGTATGTGGAACACAGAGTTTTAAGGTACATGCTTTGAAAATAATGGGTCATACAATAGTTTGCATGTGTTTGAGTAGTAGGACTAGCATATATAGAAATGTGTATATGTTCTCAAGCTGTTGTTTTATTTCTTTTCATTTACAGTTTTGATAGTCATATTTTCTTGTAGGATACATTTTTAGAATTCAAATACCTTGGATATCAATAATTATTAATGTATTGTTTGCTGTGTTTACAAATCATTGGTTTCTGCCTACTTGTCAAATGCACTGGCAATAGTGGGAAGAATGAAATGTGTTTTTTATAAAATATGATTTTAAAATAAGTAGTTGATTTTACTCTCAAATTAATCAACACCTGGGATTGGGATTTCTACTGAGATTTAAATCTTCCAGTTCTTGCATGACCTTTTTGTGGTATTAGCTATGTGTATAATAGAACAACTCCATGGCATCTTTGGAATAGTGTGGTTTTTTTTTTGTTTGTTTGTTTTTTTTACAGATTTTACTTATTTATTTGACAGACAGAGATTACAAGTAGGCAAGAGAGGCAGACAGGGAGAGAGAGGAGGAAGCAGGCTCTCCACGGAGCAGAGAGCCCGATGTGGGACTTGATCCCAGGACCCTGGGATGGTGACCTAAGCCGAAAGCAGAGGCTTTAACCCACTGAGCCACCCAGGTGCTCCCAGAATAGTGGTCACTTTTCATAGCAAATCTATTAGTGATGTGTTACTCATTTATTCAATAAAAACTTTTATATTATGTGTGACATGCGTTGTATTAAGAGTTCTGAATAAATAAATGAAACATTGTTCATTCTCTATTCCCCTGGTCCAATACAGTGACTAACAAGTGAGTGCTCAATAAATGTTAACTTGTTGGCTAGTTGCTTAGTTTGGCTGCTCAAAAGAAAGAATGCGGTATAGACATGAATGCAAGTGTAAATAAATGTATTTTCTAATTGAGTGCTAAACTAGGAGGAGGGAATCTGAAAAAGGTAGATTTAGAATAGTCTAAGGTTATATGAAGAGCTTCACAGAGAAGAGGGAATTTGAGCTGAACCTTGAAAATCAGGCATATGAAGAAGGAAGTAGGTCATTTTAGTAAAATTCACAGCATTGTCAAAAATCAGGGAAGGTAATGTGTAAACCGTATCTGAGAAAGGTGAGTCAGTCAGCCTAGCAGAAGCAAAGACTTCATTCTTGGGAGTACTATGAAAAAGATATTTGGGGTTACCACAGTGAAGATCTTGAATGCCTTGACAAGATAATAAAATAACTTAGAGATGTTAGAGAACTTTTGAGAGATTTGGATCATTGTAACAATAATAGCATTAATAATTTGCTAGTTGGATAGATTAGAATCTACTGGTACTGGAAGGCAGAGGGTAAGAGTTCAGTGGAGGAGTGGGAATGGAAAGAGGACTAGAAGGAATGGATTTGCTGGCACAGGTTTGAGAAGTTAACACTGGAAGGGGGTCTAATTTTTGTAATAATCAGAAAAGGGCAAGATACTGTGTAATAAGAAGGGAGTATTTTACAAAGAAGGACATTTGAAGCACTTGCATCAGACAGTTAAAAGTAATAGTGTGTAAATTCTTTATCCATAGAAAGGACAATCAGCTTGGAATTGGAGACTTGATGAAAATGGAGAAAAAAAAACAACAGAGTATTTAATGAGCAAACAATGAGATTAATCAAAAGACCTTTGAGCAGTAATGACCCATTCAGAATTATGAAAAATCAGGCTTCAGTACGTATAGTTTATCTGATTGCATCAAAAGAGATCATGGTAGCCCCTTGTTAGAAAAACACTGGTGTAGCATGAAAATAGTAATTCTCATGATAACCCCAGAACTAGTTGATATAATCATAGTTGTTTTGCACTGTTTGACAAATAAAGAACAAGAAAGTTCTTTGCTAAGAATCTCAATGAAATGAGAATTAACTTCAGTAATGAATGGTCATTGAAAAAATTCTGTATCTGAAGAGAAAAAGTACAATGAAGATATAATTTAATTCATCATGATAAGGAGAAACTTCATGATGGATTATTACTAGCTATTGTTACTAAGTTTCTTCATAAAGTTATTTTCTATTGTCAGTAGCTCATTAAAGTAAATGATTACCTCATCATTTATTTCAATCTTTTCTATTAGGGACACCTTATAGTTTTAGTTTTTTTCTCCTTTTTTGAGGGAGAAATAAGATCATTCTATTTAGAGTTCAGTTCCAGTCAGATGCTTTTCAATTAATAAACCTTCTGGGTTGTTGACTCTAAATATTTGTTGACTTGGAAAAAAGTGTCAAGCGTTCATGCATAAAACCCCTAAATAATTCTGCGCTAAATAATATCTGGCACTTTAGTTCAAAAAAAGGTTTAACTATCTTAAAACAATGGAATTATAATTATGGAAGGAAAACTGGGAACATTGCTCTAAGATCATTGGGTTTTGTTTTAAAATAATTAATTAAAACTTAGTGCTAAGAGCAACAGGGGTAGTAAATACCAAAAAGGTGTTTAAAAGTTGAATATCAAAAGTTTGCTTTTCAAAACTGACAAATATTTTATAGTTATTTTTTTCTTCCCTGAAATATGTTCTGTCTTGGGCAGGTCAAAAGAACAAATTTTAGACTGCCCCATGGATGGTCTTTCCAAGACTAATCAATGATACCCAGCAGCAAAGTGACCAAGAAGCAATTTGAGCATAGCTCAGGACAAGCAGGCCTCAAAGTTTCAGATTTATTGTCTAGCTTTTTATTTTAACCAGGACTTTTGTTGCGCCCCTTAAGTATGTGAAAGACTCATTAAGTTTGGAAGACTCTTCAAACCTCAAACACAATTTAGGTTTTTCCTTGAAATGATGGTGATGGAACAGATAGAGTAAATTACTCAAGTGGATTTATCATCGAATTAATTTTTGTTGCTTTTCTAGAGTCAGTCATACTTTCCAATTTCAAATACATGATCACAGATTGCCTACTGGTTTGCTTATCATTCTCCCTATCCAAAATGTTTTGTTATTTTGTGCATTAGATGTCCTTACTATTGAATAATGTCTGAGATAATGTTACACTGTTGGTTTTTTTAGTGGTCTAAATAGCAACTTACTCTAGAGAGGTTAAGTTTTACTACAAAAGCATTATACGCATTGAAATTACTCTAAAAATTTTGTCATTTTTCTATTCAATAGTTAATGGATTGACAACTGGATAAATATGCTATGAGGGCTTATTGTACATATCCTGTACAATCCTTGAATCTGTGTTATCAGTTTCTATCAATTTAATGTCTAATGAAAAATACTCCTATAATCAGAGGATATGGCTCACTTTGAGGATCAAAAGTGGGAAACCAGGGCCATATAACATCATGAATTTGTCTTAATATATAATACATGGATACTCATAGTACAAGAAGCCATAGATAAAATTTTAATTGAAGACTAGACCAAAAAAAGAGTTGATAGTTCTCTCTCTATTTATTTCTATGTCATCAAATTAGCCAGGTACATATTATACTTCATCTAGCTGATTGTTTATGAAAAGATTAAAACAGAATATGTGTAATGCATTTAAAGTATATATTTTTTCTTTTGGAGGAGCTCTTTACAAATCAGATTATGGCCACACAAATTATAATAATGTTATTATTTCATAATGAGAACATGTTTTGGAACAGTTGTGGCATCCACCTTTTACCGTCCGTATCTGTGAATGGCTTTGGTGGCTGTAAAAAGAGTAAAAAATCAAAAGTACTCCTATTGAATACCAACCATTTTTTAGAGGGCATGCCCAGAAAGCAGATGAAAAATAGGTTTGAGCAAACTGGCTGTTTTGAACAGCACAAATCATACTTGGATATATGAAACACCTGGGTTTTACATAATGCATGTTCACATAGTATAAGCTTTAGCTGAAGCCCTTAATAAATATGAATTACGAATTTCTACATTTACAAAGGAATGACTAGAAATACTCTTTGTTGTTGTGACTGCTGCTTTGACTAGCAAATTGTCATGCTTAGATATTTGTGGAAGATAACATTTAAACTATTTGTTATTTTGGCTCATAATTAGATATTTATTAAACACCAACTTTATACCAGACACTGTCGTGTAGTGTGTCTGGAGATACAGAATTGGTTAAAACAGACAAGGTCTCTGCTCTCCTAAAGACTATATTCTAGTCAGTAGAGATCCTCAGTAAAGAACAACAACAAGAACAACAAAAAACCAAGGTATAATACATTAGATAGTGATAAATGCTATAAAGAAAAATAAAGGTAAGGAAGTAAGAATGATGGGGGGGGGACTGCTGTTTTAGATGGGGTGTTTAGTTACGGACTAGGAGATGAGGGTTTGTCAGGTGGATTTCAGGAAGAAATCCTGAGGAAACAGTGCAAATTCCCTGAGGTGGGAATGTTTGGATACTCAAGGAGCAGCAAGGAGGCCAGTGGGGCTGGAATAGAGATGAAGAAGGGGTGACTCATAGGAAATAGACTGAGAGGTAAGCAGGGGGTCAGACACTGTAGGCTATGGGAGGATTGGATTTTTATGTGACTGTGAAAATAGGCATGGTTTAAAAATCTACATCTGAATGATACCCATTTTATTTTAATACACCCTACCTAGTTGTTGTCAGGCCAGGGTTATTTATTTATTTGTTTTAAATGATTGAGTTTAGGGAGAGGGAGGAAAAGGTGGGAATTCAGAGTAGCAGAAAACAGGTCAAACTTTTTGTTGGGGTGGGGAATGTGTCATTATTTTAATAATGCTTCAGGAGTGGTTTTATCTCCTGCCATACATTCCTGATTTATGGGTTCTGTTAGCCTGGTGCGCCATCAGCCCCCATGATGGTAGTAACTTCTTTCTATTCTCTGGTTTTCTTCGTGGTCTTTTAGCTTCAGTTCTTCACTCACCTAAGTCATTAGTTTCCTATATTAAATTCCTTCCACTTAAATTATGTAGCCATTCCTGATTTTGGTTGGATTTGGACTATTACAGTCCAGTTCACAGTGAAGCCTCTGTGAGCAGAGCTCTGAATCTGGAGGAATGCTGGGGAAGACGAGAGGAAGCATAAAAACCCAGAAGCAGGCAAATGTTTGTGGCCAAGGACCAGTTAGGTGTGCAGTATTGCTGGAACTGAGTATGAACTGAGTGAGAATGTTGTAGGAAATAAAATCTGAGAATACCCATGGACCAGACATGGTGGGCACTTACACACTTCAGTTTTATTTTAAATGTTGTAGAGAATCCCTGGAGGATTTTGATTAGGGTCTGACTCACATTTTAAAATGGTAACTCTGGCCGCTCTATAGAGAATGTGATGTGGGTGGGCCAGAGTGGGATTTAGGAGATGAGTTTAAAGAGAAGCCTTTGCTGCTGTGTAGACAAGAGAAAGTGCTAGTTACACATAGGGTGACAGTGACAGGGTCATGAAAAGTGGTTGGATTCTGAAGTATATCTGACAGCTATTGTTGACGGATTGGAAGTGGGATGTAAGAAGAGTTAAGAATCATGGGGAGCCTGGGTGGCTCAGTCGATTAAGGGGTCGACTCTTGATTTTGCTTAAGTCATTTTCTTAGGGTTGTGGGATAGAGCTGCACGCTGGACTCCACACTTAAGTTGGAATCTGCTTGAGATTCTCTCTTCCTCTCCCTCTGCCCCTTCCCCACTCTCTCTCCCTCAAATAAATAAATAAACTCATTAAAAAAGTTAAAAATTCCAAAAAAGAAGAGTTTGGAATCAGAGAATATCTAAGTTATTTAGAGGAAGTAAGTGGATGGACAGTGCACTGTGTATTGAGTTAACTTTGTGGCATATCAGGGAAACAAGAGTGGGCATTCAGATTCAGTTTTGTACAGTTTAAATTTGAGATGCCTCTTAGACTTTCAAAATGTAAAGTTGAATAGATCATTGCATGCGTGAATCTGGAGGTTAGGGTAGAGATCCAAACCTGGGAATTATGATATTTTGGATCTAAAGATGGGAAGTTGGATAGGATCAGCTACAATAGTAATTCTCATCTATGTAAGATTTATATACATTTTAATATACCTTTATATATATTTTATATTGTATGTATTATGTATTTACCTTGTATGTATTTGGCCTGTATGTCATTACATTAATATTCCTTTTATAGCAGTTTGTATCATTTTATAGCATTTTATATGCGCTCTTTACATTCTTAAAATGAAATTTGCAAGTATTATGTACACAAATTATTTTTAAAAACCAATATAATATCCTAACCTTAGTATAAAGGAGCTATTAAAAGAAAGTAATTTATAATAAATAATTTATATTTTCTATTTAAATTTTCAAACATGACTATACTAGAAGTCATAATGAAATAGGTGACTTAGCCCACATACAGAGTGATCATGAATAAGACAGTTCTAAATACAGGATCTCAATACAATTGAAATACTCTGAGCACTATTTTCTTTATGGTGTGATTTTCCAAAATAGTGAACTTCTTTTGGTTAAGTTCTAGGCACAATAGTTTACAATATTACTGCAGTTTGCAGGGTGGCTATAATTTTGGGATTTTTTAGCACATATTTAGGTCATGTAAATACTTTGCATTTATGACAAATGAGTTTTTCCATTTACATGAATGTCCAAAAAGTCACTTGAAAAACAAGCAGGAAGTGTGATAATTCCCTGTTGCATAGCATCTCCTCCTCCACAGTTACAGGATATCAAATGTCTCTAAGCCCTACCCTCCGCACTTTAGTAACTGCTGATCATCATTATGAGAACCAGATTGCCTCCCTACGTTCTGAAAGCTGGACCTCCAAAGTGACACTGTGCTATCAAGAAGAGCTACTTGTATAGATAGAGGAGAAGTATAACAGAATTCTGATATTTTCAACACTTAGGGTCCAGCAAAGGTGACAAAGGTGGAGTGGCCACAGAGGTAAGAGGGGAACCAGGAGAGTTTGAATCCTGAACAGAACAAAACGTCGCTTCAAAAAAAGAGGCATTGATTAATTGAAACAAATGCTGCTTCTGACAAGTAGAGTGAATGGAGGGCTGATTTAATGACACTGCAAGATGTGTTTTTAACGGAGTATTGGGAACAGAAGCCTGTCTCAAGTAGGTCCAAGAGATAGTAGGAGAAGTAGAGGTGGTCCATATAGATAAATCCAGTGATATGTTGGGACCAGCTCTTGTGAGCTCATTTGATCGAGTGCTTCTCTTCCAACTCTTATGTTCCGTGAGGTCAAGTTCAATAGCTTTAAATCATCACAGTATATTTATGCCACAAAAATTGACAGACATCATAAAAAATGGATTTAAAAAATGTTTCTAAAGACCTGGCTGTTAAATGTTTGCCAAAAACACCACTGGGCAAATTCTAAGGAGTTTCAATATAAAATGAAATAAAGCAATAAGTCAGTAGTTGAAGGAAGGAGGATATAGGAACAAGGCAGATATAAGTTAAGAGGACATATAACAAATACATGTGTAGAAATATAAAATATGTACACATATACATATATTTCATTTGAGCAATTATAATATGTGTAGATACTTCTGGGGAAAATGAGAATGAAGTAGAGAAGAAAGAGTCGGTATTGCTAGAGCAATAGAGGGCATAATTCCAGAAGCAAGGTCCACACATGCCTCTTAATGCATTCCAGAAGAACTAGATTCGATGTACAAGTGGAGGAGTTGACCATGGATAAGGCAGCTGGGCAGTTCATGCTTCCTAACAGGAGGGGGCACAGAGAAGATGATTACAGAGCATGACTACAGATGGATTGAGGAGTTTGAAGTAGAAGGGATGGGGTTTCTTTCCTGGTTCCTTCTGTTTTCTTGGTGAAAAAAATGGGTTATCACTGAGACTGAGGATGGAGAAAGGTGTGCTGAATTTTGAGGAGAAGGAGGAGGTTTCATGTATCGTTTGGAGTAGTGAATTGATGAGTGAAGCATAGTAGCGCTTCTGAGATGTGCCAAGGAGCCTACTAAGGCACATGGTCCAAAACTCAAGTGAGACAACTCAGAATAATTGTCAGTTTTTTCCAGGCATGTCCAGTTCTTCTGATTAGCTACTGTGCAGGCAGGAGTGGTGTTGGTGTTGGATTTTACCATTGTTGGTCTACTTTTGATTGAATTCACGATAGCTCTCACCTCCAATCCATTCTCTGTACTGTAGCCAGAGAAGCTTCAAAAGCTGAATCAAATTAAATCATTTCTCTTGCTTCAGTCGCTTGAATAGCTTCCCATTGCTCCTAGGATAAAGAGAGAAAATCCTCATGATGACCTTGAAGGGCCTCCCTGCTCTGGTCCTGAACAACCTCTCTTCTTGATTCAACTGTTTCTTCTCTGCACTATAGCAACACTGGCCTTTTGGTTCATTCTTCTTTTGCTTGCTTCCTTCCACCCTATATCTGTCCTGATCCATATGTTTACAGTAGTCTCCGCCAGCCTACTCACCCCTACCCACACGTGTACCTGGGATGTTTAGATCATAGCTCAGGAGTCATTCAGAGAAGCCTCCTAGATACCTCAATTTTAGGTGTTGTTTCTTATATGCCGTGATATTTCTGTTCTTATGGGTCATTATCTCTGTTGGTAACTATATTTTCAGTGTTGTCATTGGTGTGGTGAGTTTCCTCCAATAGACTCAGCATAATTATGGTTGTAATCTTTTAGCTCACCATTGTAGTCAAAGGTCAATTAAAATGCTTGTTCCTAGTAAATGTAATTATTTGTTAAGAGAAGGAAGGAAGGGAGAGAAAAAGGGATGGACAGAAGGAGGAAGGAGTAAAGCAAGCAGGGAGACATATCCTCTGCTTCACCTACACTCACAACCTAGTGGGGGCAGGAGTCAAATATATAAACAAACTGTAATGCTGTTCTCTCCAAGATGGAGGATATAGATGCTTCTGGGAAGGAGAGTTACGAGGCTTTCTAGGGCCATCAGCGTCAGGGTAAACAGGACTTGTCCAGACTGGGAGTTTATTCCATGGAAAGAAATAGCTTGAATAATGGCTCAGAGGCGTGAACTATCATGGAATGTGAGGGAAATGTCAATGATGTTGGGAGGCCAAGCTGGGATGGTATCCAGAGGCCATGTCATGGAGGAGCTTGGATTTGCTAAGAAGTCTGGTCTTTTTGCCTAAAGATGTTGCTGAAAATGGAAGGGCTTTAAACAGGAACTGAAGTAAAATTAGCGTTTTATATGGATCTCCTTACTGATACCACAAAGACTGGCTGGGAGAAAGACCAGGTTAGAAGCAAAGACACCAAATTAAAGATTTGTCGTAGAGTGAAGGAAGCTGAGGAGATAGAGTTGTGTGGAACGAATGATATATAGAGTCCAATGTAATAGGGCCAAACAATTACTATGGGGGGTTACTGCTAACCATATAAAAATTACTTCAGTGGGAAAATGTAGGGAAGAGGCTTGGGGATGATTGTGTTGCTGTGAATTATTGAGTATATTAGAGATCAGTAAATTGACAGTTAGTGTACAAAAAGAAGCTAATAGCAAAATGGATTGAATTCCAAATTCCTCCTATTTCTAAATTTCCCCAGAACTCTGAGAGTGACTGAATTTATAGTTTAGTTAGAAGTGGGAGATGAGTAGCAAATCCATATGCAATTACTTGAGTATCCATCTAGGTGGGTCTGGGTTAGGTTGAGGATTAACATTTTATGTCTTAATGTTATATATTACTTATATAACAGAGCAGTATATTTCTGGTCTCATGTGAGTCTATGTGGGAATCATGGAGGACAATTAATTAGTTAATTTGATAGAATTCAACATAACCCATTTGCTATCATAATATAATAAATCATTCAATAAATATGAGGTGGGGTTAAATTTCGTATTTCATAACCTCAGAAATCAAGGAAATTTTTCTATCAGGGAAATGAGTAATTTATATTATAATTTAAATACCCATCTGCTCTCAGGAGAGAGGATGAATTGTTTTCCTTTTGGTTTCTTGGTTGATAAACATGAAATCTGAGCTATCATTGTTTCACAGATGACAGCTCACTTATAATGCCACTGAATATGTACAGACAGCTCACTAAAAGATTGGAATTCACTACTCATTAAGTTTTATTTTAGTTCAGTCATTTTATGATCCCAAAAATGAGGGGGAATGCACAATTTTTGTTTTCTAACCAATAAAAATTGTGACTTTTAATTCTTGGAAATAAGCAAATTCTGCAATTTTTGGACCTGGAAGTAGAGTTATTATAGCAAAGTGTTATGTTTGCATGGATTATTCTGTTTTTATTATGAATTGTTTTGTCCCTAAGAGAAGTTTGGACTCTCGGTTATCTTACTATTTTTTTCTGCTCAATTTTACTCTATAAAGAAAATGAAAACAGTGAGGAATTTTGTTGGTAATATGATTTCTTAAGAATGTAAAAAATGTGACAGTAGTGTACTGGGTAGCCAAAAACATGTATATCATTTTGCCAAGTTAGTCTAGTGTCAATGAACTAAATAATTTCCAAAAAGCCAAAAAATCAATGATTGTGTGCCATTATCATGATCATGAGGAACATTTGTAAGTACTCATTTGTTTCTTGCACTTGCTAAGCATTTTATAAGGGAAGCTAAATAGATATAGTTCCTATTCTCTAAATGTATTATAATTTTTAAAGCAAAATTATAACTTGATGGATTATAATGTTGCAGATAAGGTTCATAAATGTCATCCAAAGGAATACACCTAAGACCTAAATAAGTGTGTTA
This sequence comes from Lontra canadensis, assembly GCF_010015895.1. NCBI lineage: Eukaryota > Metazoa > Chordata > Mammalia > Carnivora > Mustelidae > Lontra > Lontra canadensis. Next base: position 10,896,022 of record NW_022631001.1, read on the forward strand.
ATACCAAAGAAAGGTGCTTAACCTCTGTGGATTCAAAGGCAACTGAGTCAGGGAGTTTTGGGAATAGTGTCCAGTGAAAATGGTACCACTACTGTGATTTTTCAGCTTTAACAGAGGGGTGTGGGGCATAATAAACAGATGTAGATAGAAGGTAAAGTAAACTCTTTCATGAAATGAGATTTTTAGAAAATTTGGAGGTGAGAAGAAAAAAAGAAACAAGATGGAATCGGGAGGGAGACAAACCATAAGAGATTCTTAATCTCACAAAACAAACCGAGGGTTGCTGAGGGGCAGGGGTAGGGAGAGGGTGGTTGGGTTATGGTCATCGGGGAGGGTATGTGCTATGGTGAGTGCTGTGAAGTGTATAAACCTGGCGATTCACAGACCTGTACCCCTGGGGCTAATAATATATTATATGTTAAAAAAAAATCTGGAGGTGACAAATAATGGACATGAAATGCTAAAAAACCCCAAGCATTGTGCCAAATTGAGTAGTACAATAGATTGTTAAGTAAGTAGAGTTAAAATTGTCTGCTATAGTGTGATAGGAGATTATCTCATTTTTTGTTGGCACTGTATTGAGAAACTAGTAAGATATTTTGGGGTGCCCCTATCAACATAATTAAAGAGGAGAAGAAAGAAGACTTAAATAAAAAACTTTGCATATCCCAATGTTTTCAGTGACAATACCTAGTAGAAGGCTATGCCTCTAATTGGAACAGATAAATGTAAGAATTAGACGTCCTTCAAGGAATAGTCAAGTGACTTGTCATCCTTTATTACCCCAACTCCTTCTCATTTATGACATAGTCCTCTGAGTTTCCACTTTCACAATAACAGTGAAAATCTTTTGTTGCTGCTGGAATGGTGGACTCTTCAATGGCAATATGAATATTGTCTTCTCTGGTTGAGGTAGCGTACTCAATCATATAGACTTTCAAGCCTGGCCACAAAAATACAGAAAAGGCAACTAGGGTCAAGACCCAAACCAATACCAATGGGACTTTATTTTTCTTTTTCCTTTTCCTTTCCTTTTCTTTCTTTCTTTCCTTCTTTCTTTCTTTCTTTCTTTCTTTCTTTCTTTCTTTTTCTTTCTTTTTTTCTTTTCTTTTCTTTTCTTTTCTTTTCTTTTCTTTTCTTTAGGTCAGGGAAGGAATTTACATGAATATTCTTATTCTTATTTTTTCTACAGGGTAGGAACAAAAGACAGCATTTTCCAATTATCTTTCAGAAAGAGGTTTTTAATTATATTGATTACATATTATATTTACCTTTTTATCTAGCTGGAGGAGGTAGTCTTTATAAGTAAACCTTTAACAAAAAACTCCCTAAGCCTATCAAAAACGTGCATTTGGTATGTATTATTTTTACCATATTAAAAAGAATTCACAGAAGAAAAAAAGCTGATTTAACTTCAATGAGAACTGAAAATCAAGTGATCTCAAGAAAATGAAGGGTTTTTTTTTAAAAGGATAGAACAGTGTAGAGGGACATGCTATGTTTCTAGATATAAAGTCTGAATATTTAAAACTGTTAATTCTCCCTAAGATAAATTATAGGCTTAATATGATTTCAATTAAAATCAAAATTCAAAGTAAAAAATAATTACCAATGGTCATTTGAAAAAAACAGAAGAAAATAATTAAAAATAAATAACAAAAAATCTAGAATGTCTTAAATGACAAAACTGGCCATATTAAAACGTGTTATAAAGTGAAATGAACTTTACCAACTAGGAATTCATAAGGATAAGAGATGTATTTAGGAACATGAAGCTATGAAGTGGATCCGTTGAGATTTTAACTCAGGCTCACTGTATGCTAAAACATGTGCTCATTTACTATGAGTCCTCCTACAATGTTAAAATAGTTTAAGGAGTATGGTACGAGAACAAAAATGACAGGAAATCTACTAACAAAGAAAAATAGATATCCTAGAAACAGACCCTTTACTACATGAAAATACATATGATATGATATGATATGATATGATATGATATAAAGAAAGGTCCATAAATCAGTATGATCAGATATGATAAGAAAGGTCCATAAATCAATATGAAGTGTTACTTCACAATGTGAAGTATTAGTTTGTAAATAGTTAAAACAATTGTCACTTAACTATCCAAAAAAATCGCATCTTTATTTTAGAAGACCAAAAGTTAATCCCAAATAGGTTAAATATTTTTACATAAAAAAGTTACTCTGTCAAGGAATGAGAAGAAATGAGAAATTAATAACATTTTCTGGTTACAAAAGACCGTCTATCCTAGAAGAATATACAGTGAAAACTAAATAGTTTTAACTACATAAAAACCTAAAAATCCAATCAGAAAAGAAAACAGAGTTGAACAGAAAAACGTTTATAGCAGTTACTCACTAATACCGTCAATACATAGAGTCCCTTCAATTCAATAAGAAGCTGAAAAAGGAGGGGTGCCTGGGAGGCTCAGTGGGTTAAGCTTCTGCCTTCCGCTCTGGTCATGATCTCAGGGTCCTGGGATTGAGCCTTGCATGGGGCTCTCTGCTCAGCAGGGAGCCTGCTTCCTCCTTTCTCTGTTTGCCTGCCTCTCTGCCTACTAGTGATCTCTGTCTGTCAAATAAATAAATAAAATCTTTAAAAAAAAAGCTGAAAAAGGAAATGGATGAATTGTATGAACAGAGAAAATCACAATAGTATTCAAATAAGTGTTAATCAGAATAACTAGAATACGATATTTTGTCTGTCACTTAACAAATATTTTTGTTGGTGATATCTATTGTTAGTGAAGATGCAAAATACTGACATTGGGAATGCATGTGCAAAAAAGAAAACCAGAGGGATCAAGGAAAACCCAAACTTTTCCAATGAAACAACCTAACAAAGGAAACACATTCATATATTTGCTTGTTGCTCTTCTGTAATCCATTTTATAAGCTTGTTCTTTGACCAGAAGGTCCTGTATTTAAAAGAAGACTCTCACTATGAGGTTGGTTTTTATAAACTTGAAAGGACCATATATTGCATGCCATTAATTTTGTTAGCCCAGGGTTTTTCATTAGAGCTTCATAAAAACATAAAATGTCCAGGTGCTTTGGATCTTGGATAAAATTGCCTGTTCCTTATAGAATATGCACCCAGCAGGTATTCAGAGTTTGTGCAGAAAGCAGGAACTGAATTAGTATCAAGCTGAGCCTTGATCACTTTGAGGTGTTTCTTTTGTTGAATGCCAACATTGTTAAAAAAGTGCATTTGCTGTGACAAATGAAAATATAACATTTTCCCTAAAAGGTGGATTGCTTAGTAGCAATAATGTGTTTATCCAAAAACGCTTCTCTTATTTGCTTTCACTTTCCTGCTCTTTTATTTTCTCCTGTCAGTTCTTGCTGTAGTTTAGCCTCTATGGCAATGGAAGAGAATTTATATTTTATAAGAAAGCTAGTGATAGACATTGCTTCACTGATGTATTTAGAGGCCAAGAAGTCCTTTCAAAAGCTGCTTTTGATTTTTTTTTAATAGTATGTTTAACAAGTAGAACCCAGAATAATGAGTATTAAAGAAACAGACTTTTATCACTGTGCTTCCTCTGGAAATAAAAGCATCCGATAAGTAAATTTCCATAGTATAATACTGCCTTGTCTACCTTCAGGCCTTACGGTGTTAGAGTACCAGGTGTCCATGTATATAGACCGTATGCCTTTTTTTTCTTCTCATTTTGTAATTCTTAGACAAGAAGAAAGTAAGGATGGGAGGAGTACAGCATTTTCTCTCCCAAGAATGAGGGAAAGAACAGTGAGGCATTGGAAAGCACTGGACCATGAATTTGGCTGGGGGTGGACAGAGCGGGGGGTGGTGTGCCTTGTTTAAGTCTCTGTTCCTTACTTGCCATGTGACCTTGGGCTGGTCATTCCACCTGTATTTTAGCTTCCTCGCCTACAACATACTGCATTACGGGAGTTTTCTCATTTCTCAACTCATTGCTTTTGTAAAGCTCTATAATTCTTCTCAGAGAAATAAGTTCTAGAATGTGGATAGTTTAATGCCACATAAGTAGGAATGAGAAAAGATTGATTTTGGTATAGTTGAGAAAATCTAAAGGGACTATTGTGGAAGGATATATGACAAGTACAGGATTTTTATGTTTCTTTTATCCCCCCCATCATTTATTAAGGATCTTCTTCATTTATTAGCTCTGGTTGTGTATATGCTCTATGTCCTCACCTTCTGACTTGCAAGTATGGGCTTGTTTGTTTTTTTAATGTTTTTCTTTCTGTAAGACAAGTATGAGATATTGTTTTTTATATTCCTTTGACATTGACCTTAATATTTGTGGAGAAGGTGGTTTAAATAACCAGAGCATTTGGCTGATTGCCTTGTCTCCTAGAATTGCAGAATTTCCATTTGAATTTTATCAACAGTCTATACCTTTAGGAGCAAAATACTCTTGCCCTGCAGTTAGATTTCTCAATTTACCTAAAATAGTATTAAATTGAATGTCTTTGATGTTGCTTTGAAAGCAATATTTTAAATAGCAACTATTGTTATTCAATACTGAGTTACCATAGTAATAAAGAACATTCACTTGATTTAAACATTTCAGAAAAAGAAAATTTAGACTCTGTTTTTCTAGTTGGTTTGAATGTACCACTGTAACTCTGCCCTTTCATTCCCAGTTTTTGAAGTAATTTGTTTTTCTAAGATTTGTGTGCATTTTTCTTTTTTTGAGAAAAATAAAACATCGAATTTTTACAAACCATTAATTTTTTTAAATCCCTAGGAGAGAGAACAGCACTTCTTTCCCTTTTTAAGTAATTTTGTAATTACATTCTAAATCCTTTTTCAAGTAGCTCTAATGGAATTGCAATTCTTCTGTTGTCCTGGAATTTCTCTGTGATAAACAGGGCTGCCCTTAAGAATAAGAATCATTTTTTATTCATAGTGTGTGACAAATAATAGGTACTTACTAAAAGTTTGCTGAGTGAGTGAGTAAAAGAATAACGTATGATTTAATTGATAAAAGTTCTTTCTGCTCAAAATACTAGTCTTTAAATTTGGTGCCATTAGCAATTATTGGTATATCATAGACAACAGAAATATTAGCAAAATTATTTACTTCATCTAGCACAATGGATCAGAAGGAGTTCTTCTTTGGCTTTTTTACTTCACTTTTTAAATAAAACCTTCTTGATTCTTCTGTTTTTTATTACCAGCAGATCTAGGAGACATTGGTTTTTCTGTTCTTCTGGATTCTTGGAATATACATTTAGCATTTATTTGTTTGTAGTGCACTTTTCTTTTGATAATATCTGTGTTCAGTACTAGACCTTCAGCTTACTGAGGACGTAACTTGATGCCTGGTCAATAAATGTTTGCCAAAAAGTAATTTTTAGATGTGCATATTTTGTTTACATATTTAAACAGTGCTCCCTAAATATTATGGGGGAAATTAGCTTGTACCTTCTCTTTAAAGTACGTGTGTGTATATATGTGTACATTTGTACATGTGCATATTGTGTTTCTTCATTGATGCTATGACTTCCTTAGGAGGTGGAGGAGTGGACAGTTGGAGTGTAAGATATGTGAATGACAAGTACCTTTGAAGATATGTTCATGTGTGTGTACAAGTGATAGTATATACATCTATCTTTTCAAAAATTATTCCTGAGATACTGAAAATATGAACAGGTTATAGATAAAATAAAAGTTAACACATTTTTCCTTTCATCTCATATCCTTAAACATATTCATCCTTGATATATATATATATATATATATATATGCTTATAGACTTCTTAAATACATTATAGATGAAGTTATCCAACACCTTGGAGAGATTGGAATGCTGGAGAAGATTTACTATTGTATGATGGATTATCAACTCCTTAACTAAATTCCCGTAAAGGATTTTTTCACTGTGGCTTTGAGAAAATTTACTGATGATAGGCATTCTAGAGCCCTTGAAAAAGCTCTGGGGTGACTATTTGTAGGCCAAAAATGACATATGAGAGAGGCCAATTATTGGGCATATATATATATATATATATAATTTATTTATTTGAGAGAAAGAGAGAAACACAAGCAGGGAGGAGGGGCAGAGGTGGAGGGAGAAGCAGGCCCCATGCTGAACAGGGAGCCTGATCTGGGGCTTGATTCCAGGACTCCAGAATTATGACCCAAGCCAAAGGCAGATGCTTAATGAAGCCACCCAACCGTCCCTGAAGTGAGCTTCTTGAACTCAGGGAAGATGATGGGGCCCCTGAAAGGCAGGGGCTAAGAGACCACATTTAACTGATAAAGTCAAGATAGCTGGAAGAGCATTCCAATTAGACTGACATGTAGAGATCTTCGGTATTGACTAAATGACCATGGCATCCGTAGGACTCAAATAAATGGACAGTCTATTAAAGTCTTACTTGATTTACACAAATGAGAAGAAAACTCTAAGATGGGCAAACAGAGGCATAACCTGAATCATCTCAATATAGAGGATAGCCCTTCTTCCAATTCCCAGACTTGAGTCAGTTCTAAACGGTCTTTAATAAAGGGATAGTCAGGTCCCTTTGAGAAAAGACCCTTCTCCATGTCAAAATTAAACTATACAATGATCCTCTTCTGATTTGGCAGGTTTAGTGCATGGGTGAAAGGGAAATATTCAATTTTTGGTGAACTGACATTGACTCTAATCTGCTATTATATCCTGAGGAACCAAAACATTACTGTAGTAGACGAGTAACAGTTGGGGCTTATGGGAAGCTCATGGAGTTTCACCTTCAGTGTGTGTCCCCACAGGCCCAGTGAGTCCCTGAATCCACCAGAATGCATGATTGGAATATATGCTGAGCCACTGTCAGAATCCCTTATTTATATAATCTTTTTCTCCCACTTTAATATGATTTTTAAAAAATTTACTCTTGATGTTTCACACTTTTCAGAAGGGAATATTTCCCATGTTTGATTGTTAGTCTTAAGTTTATTTCATCATATGTGCTACTGTTTGCTTCTTAAAGTCCAACAGTTAAGCCCCATTCTTTTCTGTTTGTATAAATATTGTTAAAGATAAGTTTTTGAAGACCTCACTAACCAGTATATGGTTTTTACCAGCTTCCTTCATTCCCTGCAATTCCTCTTTGTTTTTTCTCTCTCTCTCTTTTTTTTTTTTTTTTTAAGATTTTATTTGTTTATTTGACAGAGAGAGCACAAGCAGGGGGAATGGGAGAGGGAGAAGCAGTCTCCCAGCTAAGCAGCGAGCCCGATGTGGGGCTTGATCCCAGAACCCTGGGATCATGACCTGAGCTGAAGGCAGACATGAATGAACTGAGCCACTCAGGTGCCCCTGCAATTCCCTTTCTAAAGAGAAGACAGTCTTTTGGAACTATTATTGCATTTTTGAGATAGAGTCAAGAGGAGGTGGGTAGAAAATGACTAAATAGGTGAGAAAGAAGAACTTTTTTTGGAATGAGTGGTTTTCATTAAAAAAAAAAAGAGAGAAAGAATGGGAAATTGAATAGAGAAAGGAAAAATAGGAAAGAAAAGAGAAATGAAACACCTGCCTGTCTTTCCTAATTTGAGCATACAGGCTGGAGACCTTTGGGATATAAAAGCTGCTTTGTGGTAGAGAATGTTGAGGTAGGCATCAATGGAAGGAGCATAAGAGAGAGTATAACATGTTTGTGGACACTTAAATCATACTCTCTCTTCACTCCTCCCCACCTTCCCATGTATCAATGATTGGTTTCTGACCAGTAATAGGAAGTTAGAATTATTATTAGATTAATTAGATTATTGTTAGATTAATAATTAATAATTAGATTATTAGATTAATTATTAGAATTATTATTATCTTTTGATGAATGGCCAATCTGTAACTTGACATTATGTAGAGATTGGGCTACGTGGATGGATCCCAGGTACTGTCAAGCTCATTTCTTTTTTCATAACATTGATCACCTACTGGACCTTCTGTGTATTTATATGTTAAATTATCATCATTATGCATAGTTTTCATAAAATAATGAGTAACTTGTGAAATAGATGCCAATTCATCATCAACAGATTTGAGCATTTTCATGTGTCCAGAGAAATCATTATGGCCTCCAAGGTATATGGCAGATCTTGACAAACATGTTGTTCAAGATATATATTCAACTTTTTGGACAAAGTAAGATAAATTTAGCATTTACTTTTTTATTAACCATCCTGTATTTTAGCTTATAAACACTTATTGTGTTTCATAAGAAAGGACAAAATAAGAGTGTCCAGGCTGCTCTGTACACTTCACGGTACTATATAATTTTATATATAACTTTCATATCAACCTAAATTATGATTTCCTACTGACACTATCCCCTCAAGGCTTGATGGCCCCATGTATCTCCTGGACTGCAGTGCAGGGCCTAGTGCAGCTGGCTGGCGTGCCGTGGGGCCTGTAGGGTATTTATCTAGTTCTGCCACCCCAAGCCCAGACTGGACCATGTTACTTGTCCAGAGGTGTATGTGTGTCTGAGAGCACTTCATTTTAACAATGGGCATCTGTACTCATAACGAAGGTGTTAGTTATGTTACTTCTGGAAAGGGCTAGAAAAGAAATTGATTTATTCTGGCTTACCCACAGGCACATGCATCTGGCCTGTAGTTGTGGAGAACATGGCAGAAGCTCTAAGTGGGAAGTGGGGGTCTGGCAAGCCCATGTGCTGCAGGTTGGGTTCACCAGAAACTGAGTCTGAGAAGTAATTTATGAATTTGAAATGTTTATTAGGGATCAACACCCCCAAAGGGAGAAGGAAGGATGTGGGATTGGGTTGAGCTTCCTCAACAGTTGAATCACCGTGCAGAGTCTACAAGCCTTAGCCAAACTGGTGGGAAGCTCTGAAGCAAGTATTTCCCATCTGTAATATTGCCTCTGTAAAGCTAAAATACCCCTGCCTTGTTCAGCCGCTGGCTACGAGCTGTTCTGGGAAAGTTATTTCTGTCTCTTGCATCTGAGGTGGACCCTGATGGAAATGACAGCCGGAGGCTACCTGCTGACTGTACTCATCATAACAGGATGACAAGCACGTCACCGAAGCAGAATAAGGGGGTGGGGGGGTTCTATGTATCAACCACAGCCCCCTAGTGTATTTCATTAGTAACATTCAATTTGAAAATAAGATTCTGAGATGAATACTAAATTGAACAGAATGCTAGCAAGTGTGAACCAGCACCGTCCCACGCAAACCAAGACATACAGCTACCCTCCCTGTCAGTGGCTTTTGCAAGATTCCCATCCTGTCCTTAAGCTTTGTTCTTTAAGGGATTCAGAGTTGAAAGGTGGCTCAAAGATCACTGAACTCATCTGTCAACTGAGAAAAGGAATTAAGATCAGAGGCAGAAGGAGGTGGAGAACCTCAGACTTTCTGACAACCAATTTGGTACCTTTTCTATTATACCCTGTTGCTTCTAAGTATTGAAAACTCTGTAGTAAAGAGAGATTCATTCTATGGTACACCCTGTATCATGCAGACTCACTTATAACACTGCCTGTCTTATGAGATAATCTTCAGTTTTTCTTGTAAAATAATAGAAATATTATAGTGTAATCATTTACAGATTTTGCTTAAAGACTAAGGGCATGGGGATGATGCCTATTTCCTTATAACCCTTATCTTATAATTTCGAATACTGTGCTGCATGATGCTAGTTATTTTTAAAGCTAAATTTAAGTCTCCAATGAGTCTGTTTAATACCCCTTAAGGATTTTGTCTTAATGCTTTTTGAAGAAAGAAATTAAAACTGGCAAATCAAGTGTCATATGAGCATTAAAAGAAAGAGGAGAAAGTTTGTATCTAATAATAAAAATCCCAATAACTTCTTACCAGGTTTTTTAGAGCAGCATTATCACTCTTTAGAGATGTTTTATTTAGTTTTCTTTCCTGCCTGTGATAATGTAATACTTAAAGTAGGTAAAACATTCATTTCCATAGTGAAGACTATGGAGAAGCAAAAGTAAGGAAAGGAAATTACTTGGAAAGAAACAGTGATTTAGAGTTGGTAAAAGTCTCCACAGAGTTCCTCCAGCAAACAACAGCTGTTTCTCAGGTTCTTACTGAAGACCCCCATTAAGTGGCTATGATCACATCTTTAGATGCAAAGAACTTTTTTACTACAGAAGGAAGGCAGCATTTTTTATTTTATTTTCTGCCCTTATTTAACTTCTTTCTTTTTTTATAGTGGTAGGAAGAAGATTTTATTGTCTTCTCATTTCAGAAACGTATTTGCATACAGGTTTTTTTGTTGTTATGCAAATTTGTATTGCATCTGTTACATTCTGCGTTTGGGGGAGGACTACAAAGTGGCCATTTTTCACAAAAGGGAAGATAAAGATTTGAGTCACAATAAATATACAAAGAAGTCTGAATTCGAATTGGAAAGATTATTTTATTTTTCTCATCTTTGATTTTAAATAATTAAGTGTATTGTCTCACAATTGATTGTCCAGAGAGTTCCAATTATGTAATCATGTGTAGTATGCTGTCCAGATCTGATAGCCTCACAGTCTTCGTTGATTGAAGGGGAGAAGTGGAGAGTGGGTGAAAGTCTACAAAAGCTTATTTTAATTAAGATATATCCCCGACTGATAGACAATCATGTTCAGACATTATCTCATCATTAGTCAACTCATCAAAATATCACTTTTCAGAAATCCCCTGATTCTTTTCAGTGGCTTTAATGAAATTATTCTAAGAACCCAGTGAAAGGATTGAGATCTAGTGTTCAGATAATTGCCATTTTCCTAAGAAATAGACTTGGGGCCTCCTGAGAAAGCAGATCATCTGGTGTGACATTTGCAGCAAGAGAAGAAGTAGTGTTTTAAAAATTCTGCTGCTTAACAGAGGAAACACCAGTTTATTTCAGTCTTTTTTCCCAGCATCAGATAAATGATGAGATGCTAATTAATTAGTTGCTAGGCAGAAATCTGGGAGACTAAGCAATCTTTCATTTACTCGGATTTTTCTAAGGATACTTTTCTATGTATATTTTTATTCTCATAAAAAATAATCATTATACCTGTATGGGATAAAGTTAATTATTCATATTTAGGAGTTTATGAATGTAATAATAAAAATAAACATTTTAGAAGGACATAATTTTAAGCAGCTCTTTTCTTTGTATATGTATGAACATTTTTTTTAACATTTGTGGTGGCTAGTGAAGAATCTTCATGTTTTCTTAGTGTTGCTTGCATTTAGGATATCAGATTAAAGGATGCTTCAAATGTAAGAATATTCATTCTAAATGTTACAGTTTGGGTGGATTTGCAAGTGATTTCTCATATGCTACTTTTGTTGTGTGTGTGTGTGTGTGTGTGTGTGTGTGTGTGTGTGTATTTTAAATCCTATCAATATAATGTTATCTCTAGAGATTGTCTTCCAAATTTACAATCAAATATTTTTTGTGATAATAAAAATAGGGAAAAGCCTCCAGCTATATTATGTTATGGTTATTCAAATTAAGAATTCTGATTTTTTTTTTTTTTGCATTTCCATCACTTTGGGAATCATTCAGTAAAATTTTAATTTATATTGTTAGCAGCCCAGGATATATTGTATTCAATGTAGCTGTTTGATTGCACCATTCTTTCTTTTCTTGATGTAAAAGTTCATGTTTGTGGCTGTGTTTTGGCTCTGTTTTCCAAGATTTGTTTAGGAAAGGGATAAATGGAGGGGAGAGGGAGAAAAGGAGAAACACTACAAATTGCTCATTTAATGAAATGCTACGTAAATTGGGACATGTCCTGAAAGACAAGTGTCACATCAGAAGAATTTACTAGTCATTTCATTGACATAAACATTATCAGCATAAATTAATTTTTAAGATATGAACTCAAAGAGTAAGTATACTTAAAAGAGAAAAAGAAAACGTGCTTTCTTATATCTGTGGGCTGTAAAGTACAAGCACCTCTCTTAGGGTCTTCTCAGGTCCTCCTCAAGTGTACGGTAGGTAAGAATGTCAGAGTGCTGATAGCAAGCGGCAGAGAGTCAGTTAGACATCGACTCAATGTTGTAATAAATATGGAGATAAATCACCATCCTGCTTCTCAGCACCCTTTGTAACCACTGGGTTCACCAGGGTTTAACATATGGCTATTTAGTAACTGGGAAGTGGCGATGGTCATCAACTGTGAATTTTCAGTATTTCGTGGAAATTGTGCACCTTCATTTAGTGATGGATTTACTGTAGCTTGGAGCCTCGGCTTTGCACTCTCTCTCAGCCTGAGACCCTGTCAAGGCTGGAGCTCCAGTACCCTTATTTTTCATGGTTGATAGATGACCAGTTGCGCTTTTCTGAAAGGCGTTATGATTAACCTTGGAAATTTCCTTTATGCAGTAAAAATAGAAATATTATTTCAACTAATATTTGTCGAGCATCTTAATAGGTATCAGATAATGTTCCATATCTGGGTGATGTAATACCCATCTACTCAAAAGAGAAGGAGTGGTGGATAGACAATTATATCTAACAATAAAAAATCCAATCTGGAACATTCTTTGAGAGTGTAAGCACGGAGTATATTAGGAATACGCACAGTAGGGTCATCTATTCCAGATTTTAAAGGAGGAGGAAAAGAAAGAGGAGGGATCAAGGAAACCTTCCCATAGGGATGACTAGAGGTAATGAGTACCTAGTTCTGGAAACACGGGACCAGCATCAGGGTGATAGACTACGCTATGCAATGCAGATAATTATGCAGTACAGCTATTTCTAAATTAGAACTGAGGATTCTTCCTTTGTCCACATTCCTCTTTTTCCTTTTTTCCCCCATTTCCTTTCACCCCTCTCTCCATCCCTACCGTCTTCTCTCCTCCTTCTCTTCTTCTTCCTCTCCCTCCTTCCTTCATTATGAGCTTAATAAGCACAGAATCTTGCTAGTCAAAAGTTTTGGTTCGTGGGTTAATGTCATCATTGGACAATCCCTGACCTTTAATCATTCATTTACTCTTTTATGATGCTATAGATATATTTCATATACATAACTAAATTTTATATATTTAACATAGTTGTGAAATATTAACAATGATGACCTCCCTCTTGCTTTTCTCCTCTTTCATCTTCTTACCCCTTCTAAAAGATAACCATTATCCTGGATTATGTATATTATGCTTTTTTTCCACTGGTTTTCTTTGTTTTATACATGACATTTCTAAATGATACATTGCTTCATTGCTTTTTAAGTTAACAAATGATATTTTTCTGTATATAATCTACTTGGGTTTTTTCCACTCACCATTTTACTATGTTTTAATTTGTGACTGATTTCATTCAGTTCCACTTTAATTAATATTCCATTGTGTATAGGTGCGGCAAATTGTCCATTCTCCTGTAGATAGGCAATTGAGTGGTTTCACTTTATGTTGTAATGAAAGTGCTATGAATATTCTTTTACTTGCTGCCTAAGACATTATGTGAAAATTTCTGCAGAGTATATACCCAGGAATGGAAATATTGGCTCAAAGGGTACACTGAGGTTAAACTTAGAAGATAATCACAAGTTGTTTTCCAAAACTATTGTACCAACTTGCAGTCTCACCAGAATGATATGAGAGCTTACGTTGATGCATATCTTCTCTAACACTTGGTCTTCTGAGATTCATTTCTATCAATCAATGCACCATAATATATGAATGCTATCTAATGGTATGTGGCTTTGATTAGCACTTTCCAGGTTACTATTGAGATTGAACATCTCTTAGGTATATTTGTTGATCATGACTATTTCCTCTAATCTTTAAATTTTAAGATTTTATTAGTCTATACTAACCAATACTTTTTATTTTTGTACTGACAGTTGTTGTAATATCTTAATCTAAAAAGATATAGTCATTAATGTGAAACAGACATGACAGTACTATACAAAATGGTGGGCACATTTCTAATAAAAGATATGCATTCAAAATAATGGAGAAGTCAAAACAATAGGTAATAGTTACATTTTGAAATTATTTTCATGACTTTTATTTTTTCACAACTTGATGTTTATTTTTCTTTCGACAGAACGGTTTCGAGATTTACTACTTCCGCCACCTAATCAAGACTCCGAGATTCTGCCCTTCATTCAATCTAGAAAGTATCCCAAGTAAGCACTAGGAGTTCACTGGATATTGGGTGGGGATGGGCGCAGTGACAGGGGAGGCTTGGGGGGACAAAAACAAAATAGTTTCTTTCTAAGGATTTCTGAAAAAGCTAAAATACTCCAACCTACTTAAGGAGGGCATCTCCTGCACTGTAATGTCTCAGGCTCTTCACACCTGGGTCAGAGAAAAGAGCCTTGCCTGCACTACAGCCCAGCTGTGAGTAGGAGTATTTGCAGAGGTCGAGCTGTAAGTTACCTGCACCGGTGTCTGGTCATGCCTCTTTTTGCTTGATTCTGTATCAACAGCGACAGATATTTTGTGGGTGATCCCTCATCTGGTGTCCTGGTTTCTAGCCTTTGAATGCAAGGATTCATTCATATTGTAATGAGTAGTTTTCAGATAACCACCTGTTAGATATGATTTTAGTAATTTCTCTATATTCTTCTTTACTATCTTGAAGATTACGGGAAGTGAAATCTCCTGGCCCTTTCTTATGTGGGGCAGAACTGTTCTTCTCTTAGATGCCACAAGTGTACTTATTGGTTGAAGGCATATGCCTTCATCTTCCCAGAGAATCAGTTAGTATGTTTTTTATTAGGCATCTTATTCCTGAAAAGCTGATGGATGCCTGTATCTTGATCCTTCCTGTACAAGTTTGGAGTACGCTCTACTTCATGGTTGTCTTACTCTATTTGCTAGCTAGTCTACAACAAGCTGAGGAAGGAATAAACTGATTTCTCATATAGAAAAGGAAGGTCAGCAACTTGAAGAATTAGAGCTTGGTTTATACATATTTCATCAAGACCAATCACTATGCTAAATGACTCATTCTTTGATTGACTTGGTGGTTTATTCAGGTATCCACGGGACTTCAATTTTAGAATAATTTTTTCCCTAAAACTTAGTTTTGATAATAGTGACTTACCTCTGATAACAAAAATACAGGATCTGAATTATCTGGTCATTATCTTTGATATTAATCCTGATTTAATATCTAGCAATAATCTTCTAGTTCCCTCACAGGGACCCTCCTGAGGGACATACAAAACCTGGACAGCGTGCATATTACTTTTCATGACAGGGAGCATGGAGGAGTCTGAAGGGACTGACACATGTCTATCAGTATTTTTGCCCTCAGCTGCTGTTTGCAGAGGGTAGTGATGCCTGATCTTCTGCCTCTTGCACTTACTATCCACCTCACATATTTGTTGAAGAGGGGAACCATAGCTGCTTCTCAGATTATCCAATGGTAATCTGTTTCCCTCTATTTCCCTAGGTTTCCTTAGCTCTATGTTTTTAACATGTATCCCTCTTGCTCTTAGGTTGCTTTTCCCATAGTGATGTTCCAATATCATTCTGATATTTAACAGAGATACCATGAGACAATCCTTTGTCAGTGTCTAATCCTTAGGGTAGTTTTTGTGTTTGTTTTGTTTTTGTCGGGGGCATCTGTGGACTAAAAGAATAAAAGTCACCCATTGATGCCACATATACCATGTTGGGGCGAGTAGGAGTGCAGACTGCCTCACGAGCCATGCTTTGTGACTCAGGTCACCTAACCCTCTGTACCTCAGTCTCCACCTCTGTGGAAGGGGAGAAATAATAAGACCTACCACCAAGGGGTGTTATGTAGATTAAATCAATTAATAAACAAAAAGATATTAAGAACTTAGCTGGACACATAGCGATACTTCATATGTAGCTGCAAGTGTTGCTACTCATTTAAAATTGCATATAGCATTAACTAGATCTGCATGTTTCCAAACAAGTTAGTGAAGTAGACTATTCATTGATCTTGGAGGATAGGTCTTATGTCAGGATACCTTTATCACTCTTCCCTTAATAATATTTGGGGAAGAACTATTTATTTAATATTTCTAGATTATGGCTAGTTGCTGATGCGAGGCACTGCTTTGGTGAACACTTAACATCATTATGAGACTGGGAGTGGTGCATAAACAATGAATTTTGGAACACTGAAAAGAAATAAAATAAAATAAAATGAAAAAAATCATTACAAGTTTCAGTTTTCCAAATTACCCAATGAAAGCATGCTAATTAAAGAGACCTTTAATTAAGAAGTCTGAATAATATTTATATATTTACATAAAATAACTATATAAATAGAATATATTTATTTAAATATATAACATTAAATAATATATAATATTTATATAAAAATTCTGGATTAAATACAATTGGCTTATTTAGGTTTATTTAGGTTTTATATTTATATAAAATATAGTTTATATAAAATATGTATATAATATATAATATTTATATAAAAATTCTGGATTAAATACAGTGTCTTATTTTAGGTTATAGAATATTAAAAATTTGCATCCTCCCATTGTCCATATAATGTCTAGTTTGGGCTAGAATTTTAGGAGGTGCTGATGAACAGACAAAGGGTAATAGTTCTATTTATGTTGTGCCTAAGGAGTGTTAAACTGGTCCAAGGAAAAGCATAGGAGCAAAAACTCTGGACATGTAAATAATGGCCATGTAAAGAAGGCTGGGGTAAAAGAAGAGGCAGTTGTATTAAGAGCCACTTGATAAATATAAGGGGGCAGGGATCTGTGTATGTCTAGACCTAATTTAAACTATTTTGGGATTATTCATGGTTTTCCATATTCTCATTTAGTCTCATTTGTATTCACTCTTAAATATACTATCATTTATTCATTACTGAGGATGGCTATAAGTCAAGGAATTTGTCATTTCATGACATACAAAAATTTCTGGAAAGCTGGAAATTTAATCAGACCCTTAGTGTTTGTTGTTCTCATTCACAATGTCATAGACCTATTTGTATGGAGATTATTCTCCCTCCCTTTTCTGCTTGTTTTATGACTCACTGAGTATAGACCCTATTAGGGAGAGATGTTTTAGGCGTTAAAATATGGTTTGAGAAGCAGCTTGTTTGCCCTGTTATCTAGTGTCACAGGGTGATGTGTATAGAGCGTGGTATAGTTGAGCTTCTTTAAGTCAGACTCACTCTGCCCTGGTTAATATGAGTTGGTGAGTGGACAGTGGTTATTGGATTGAGCGTAGGATCTCTAGTCAGGATATTGTCCCTATAATCTTAAGCAACTGGTTATCCAAAGACATATAATAGATACTAAAAAAGGGAAATTTTTGTATTTTACTTAGTAGAGACATAATCATGGAGAAGAGAACTGACCAGTTCTTGAAATGTGTGTGTATTTGTGTGTGTGTGTGTGTGTGTGTGTGTGTGTGTTTTATGGAAAGCTATTTAAAAAAAAAAAAAGTTCCCTGCTGGGAAACATTGTTCTATTCATTCATCACATTCTTACGTTTGTGATCTTGCATTTGACACTTTGATAAAGCCTGGCACATCCATTCTCTTCAGATGTATGCAAAGACATTGCCTCATGAAAGTTCTTGGAGCATGAATAGGTGTGACCATTGTCAGAAACAAGTGAATGAAAAGAAGAAAAGGAATGTATACTTAATATAAAATAAATGTTGATTCATAGGTTAGAGGAAAGAAATGGAGATAATGAAACTTGCTTTGTTGCTCATGTCTTAGCTGGTGTCACTGTTAACTCTGAGGCATTTGGGTTTATAACATATTTAAACTAGAGGGTAACTATCAATATTCTTATCCTTGCAGTTTGGAGAGATGAAAAGGTTGAAGACATTTGGCATAATTTTGCTCACAAATGACTTGCAACCATTTTAGTAATTACACCAGCAAAACATGATTCAATGGTTCGGGAAGTTTCACCATATTATGTATAAAAATATTGTGAAAATGTAGGCATAACATGTGGCATAGCTTTATTTGGTTCTCATGAAGATCAAGTACTAAATGCTTAATCTCAGTACTCTTCAGAGAAAGATATATTATTTAGGATCAAGTTCAGAGTATTCCTTTTGACTTGGTTTGCCACCAGAGGATAACCTTGATTATTTAGACAATAAAAGCAATGCCTCAACCCATTCTCGTTTCCAATGGACTGCTTAAAAATGGCTTCAAGCGGTGATACCAGGTGATTAAATGCAAAGCCTCAGAAGACATTTCTAGATTTCATCTATTCTCCAACTTGTCTTCTTTTCTCTTTCCCAAAGAAAATTTTGGGTTCCTCTTCTTGCAGAGGCCTCCTCTCTCTCTTTAGTAATTTCTGTTCCATCTGTATGTATGTAATATATTTGTCACTGGAGCTAAGTTACTCCTATTCATAATAAAAACACTTAGCACTTAACATTTTCTACATTGCCATGATTGTGTTATGTGCTCTATAGGTATTATTTAACCTTTGTTATTTCCCTATGAGGTAGGTTAGGTAGTACTATTTCCCCAGCTTTGCAGATTTTATATATTAGAGAATTTAAATGAGTTAAGTGACTTAACCAAAGTCATATGGAAGAGCTGGTTCCCAAATTCAAGGTCTGCTTGGCCCCCAAATTATACCCAGTTATGCTATACTACCTCTCATCCTTTCATCTGTCCATTTTTCCATTAGTCCATTCTTCAAATATTTATTGAACAATTACTGTGCAGTAGAACCAGTCACAATTACTGAGGATACAAAAATAATGAGGACATAACATATGACTTTGAGGAACTAGAATCTGTTGGGGGGGAAACAGAATCGGACTCTAATGGAGAAATTAATTATAGCAATGTGATAAGACCTATAGTTATAGAGAAATGCACTAAACTCAATGGGAAAAGAGAAGACAATGTGTCTTCCAGTCTTGGTAATTCATGGAAAGTTTCATTTTCCCTTGGAGTAAAATCTGGACAAATGCTATGGAACCAGAAGAAGAGGCTTTTTAGATGGAACCAAGAGCACAACAGAATATAGAGCTGTGAAGTGGGCTGTTCAATGACAGATCACCTGTGGGTGTTCCAGTTGAAAAAGCTTTGTGTGTGTGTGTGCGTGCATGTGTGTGTGTGCACATGTACACATGCGTGTGTATGTGCAAATGTTCATACATATACACACACTGAAGGGCTGGGATATAAGGAGAAACGAGAGCAGGGACCACTCCAAGAAGGACGTGGCTTGCCATTTAAAGGAGCTTGGATTCTGTGAAGACAGTGGAGTGTCATGAAAGAACTTTAAGCAAAGGAGCAAAAATCATTGTATTTGCCTTTTCCTAGTTTTATCATGGAGCCAGAGAGGGCCACTTGACACTGCATGGGGCTGGCACACTAGCTGGTTGGCAGTTTCATACTCAGGAAGGCAGTGAGAAAGGATCGATTCCATAGTGATAATAACAGAGAAAAGCAGGTAGATATCTGAGGATTTTAGGAGGCACATGACAAAGGGCAAAGGGCAGGAAGATGAAAAGGGAGAGGGGAGGGACGGGGGAGGAAGGAGTTCAAAGACGGCGTTCAAACTTTTTCATTTGGATCACATTCTGTATCAGCAGTCCCAGGGTCTCTATTTCAAATGGAGGTAATAATAGTGCTATAGAAAAAGCACTCACATACAATTGCTTTTACTCTCACATACAATTCTTCTGACACCAGATATGGGGTGTAGTTTTTCACGCACCAACCAATTCCTCAATACCAGCTGGGTGTCTTACAATTCAATTCAATTCTGACACTAACCAGAGTTTGGGCAGACCCTAGAGGTTAAGGGCTCATTCCCATTAGACAGGGGTCCACCCCCATTTCCAAACGCCAGTTGCAGGTAGCAGGTCCCCAATTTACCCACAATTTCTGTCCAAATCGGCTACAAATCAGAAATTCCCACAACCTCATCCTTGGATTCAATCATTTGCTAGAACAGCTTTTGGATCTCAGACATACTTTATGAATTTACTGTATAATAAGGAATGTGATGAACGATATAGATGGACATGAACAACCAGATGAAGATCTAGAAGGGTCTTGAGTGCAGGAACTTCTGTCACCATGGAGTAGGGGTGTGCTACCCATCTGGCCTGTAGATGTGTTCACCAACTTGGAAGTTCTCTGAACCCCCATACCATTGGGGTTTTTATGGAAGTTTCATCACAGAAGCATGATTGATTATTAACATAATTTCTAGCTCCTCTTCCCTCTCCAGAAAATAGAGAGTAGGGCTAAATATTCCAAGATTTTAGTCATGGCCTGGTGTTTCTTTCTTTCTTTTTAAAGATTTATTTATTTATTTATTTATTTTGGAGAGAAAGAGAGAGTGCACACATAAGCGGGAGGGGCAGAGAATCTCAAGCAGACAGCCCACAGAGCGTGATGGGACTGATCCGATCTCACTACCCTGAGATTGTGACCTGAGCTAAAATCAAGAGTTGGGCACTTAACCAACTGAGCCACCAGGCACCCCTGGCTTGGTGTTTCTGCCAAGCAGCTCCCATCAATGAGCCTACCAAGAGTCACCTCATTAGAACAAAATAGGTCCCCATCATCCAGAAAATTCCAAGAGATTTAGGAACTCTGTGTCAGATGAGTCTAACCCTCAGGAAATTACAAATGTCTTAGGAGCTCTCTGTCGGGAACCAGGAGCAGAGAACAATATAAGTATTTCTTATCATTTCACAAGTAGCTCCCCCGATGTTGCTTTGAGAAATGCACAGTGCCTGGCATAATTCTCTCTTGTTAGACTTTGTGATCATTCAATAAAATGATGGGAAGTACCTGGTCTTGCAAATGTGAATTCTCACCATCATCCTCATTCGTGGCTCTCTTCTCCCTTTTCTCAAAGCCATGCTTTACCTCAGGACAAGGGAAAGTTTCTACCACATGGTCTGGCTTACTGTCTTTGGTCCAGTCCAGATCCTGCCAGAAAGGACATGCTGTTCTGCTTGATAAAGGTGGTTCCGTATGGATTCTACAGTCACAGCTCTGCATCATGTTCTTCCCAGTATACCTGCAGTTGTAGTATTGCCTTTCATTAAGGAATTAGTTTCTCCTCTTCTCATCCCTAGACTTAGGTTTTCTTTTGTATAATAGGTGATATTCCAGTACCTGTCTGGCAAGAGATCTAATAAGCTAACATTCTGACGAGAGTATGGAATGCAGTAATGAGGATTCCCAGTTCTTTGGATATTTGTGAACATAAGCAAGCAAGATGTGAGAATTAAGCTGGTCTCTCAGTAGGTAGTAGGTCCTAACCCCTGGGCTGACATTCACATGTAGAAACCCTGCCATCAAAAGCCAAGTGGATCACCTAAACTGCAAACACTCCTACAAACACTGAGGTAGTCCTGAACTTGGAAAGACTGGCTCAGACATGTGATAAGTCAAGAAACTCTGTTAGTGCAAGTCTAGTGGGCAAGCCTTAAGGATGCCTCGGTGCTGAGTGAGAGAACAGCTTATCTTGGATTCAAGTGAGAACTGGTTCAAGGATAGGGCCAAGAGGAGCTGGTAGCTCGGAGGCCAAGAACGTGAAATCTCAAAACAAGCTGAGAAAGTGAACACTTTCTAGGGCGTAAGGTAAGGGCATGTGATTCTCTACCTCGTGCCTTAGAGAACCGTCTCCTTTCTCTGTTCTGATCTACCCTCCATTCCCCACCATTACATATCTCCTCAGAGAGCATTTGCTTTAAGTTTTGGGGTTGTTATTTATTTGTTTGCTTTGACTCAGAGATTGTCTGTCAGGTGAGAGAGAAAGTGACCTGAAGTTCTTCCTTTGCTACAAATCTTAAAATCCCACCTTAACTTCCTTGCACTGGAACGCCCTCCTTTTGGCATAGGTGATTTCTAACTCTTCAATGATATTCCCAGCTCTACAAAAGCAAGATGTCAGAGTGAAGCCATGATTTCAGAAGCAATTTATGAACTCTATAGCTGGGATGAATTTTAAAACAGTCTTATATTTACCAAGTCATAAATTTTAACAATATGTCTGTTTATTGGAATTCCTTGTCAAAGAGGTTTTTCTTTCCTTTGCAGACCCTAAATTAATTAATAGCTTCTATTTGTAAGGCCTTGATTGAATAATTCAGAATTTCAAAAAACAAACATCAGTCAAGGTGGTTTTTTTAAACAGTATTGTTTTTAGTTATGCATGAGATTGCATTAAGTAATAGTCGCACATTACCTGCAGAGATTTCTTAACCCTCTCCTGGTAAAGTTTCTTTCCTTAAGTTGTTCCTAAAGTCCAGACAAGGGACACCTGGGTAGGTCAGTGAGTTATCTGCCTTTGGCTCAGGTCATGATCTTGGGGTCCTGGGATCGAGCCCCATGTCATTGGGCTCCCTGCTTGGTGAGGGCATCATCTTCTTTTTTTCCCACTGACCCTCCTCTGTGCTCGTACTCTCTTTCTTTCTCACATACTCTCTCTCTCAAATAAATAAATAAATTTCTTTTAAAAAATTCTAAATTTTAAAAAAAATCCAAACAATAGGGACCACCACCCACCACTCTCACCAAGTCTTAACTCAAATGTTAAGGGCTTACCTGATCAACACATCAAAATCATCACCCCCCATCCTTCTTATCTGCTCTACCAACAGCAAAAATGCAACATGCGATATTGTTAGAAATACAAATTCTCAGACTTCAGCCTGGACTTACTGACTCAGAAAACCTGGGGGTGGGACCCAGCACTTTGTGTCTAAAAAACCTTCCAGGACATTCTGATACACGCTAACTTTTGAGGACCATTAGTGCAAGATAGAAAGATCCTGGAGACCAGACGAGGCTTTTTAACTCCCTCCTACTTCTTGCTGTTTTTAGTGATGTGATTATCTCCTGGGATTGGAGTGGTCTAAAACTGCAACACCATTGTCTCCAGAGAGACAATTCATGACTTCCATTTTTTTCCCGAATGAAGGAATAGTTGTTATATGAAGAATGACTGACCACTTCTAGCCTGCAGGGGAGGATTTCCAGGACTTCCTTGGCACAGTGTTCCCTTTTCAGATTTTATTTGCCTTTCTGTATTATCCCAAACCAGAATAATTTACAACTGACTGCAATGATTAGTGTGTGATCACTAAGTAAGTGAGCTTTGGAGTCAGACTCATAACGAATTGGATGAGTCTTTCCCTTTAACAGAAGTGTGGCATGAGAAAATTACTTAGCGTTTTTGGGTTTTAGTTCTCAGTGCAGTAAGGGGAAGAGTGTATCTCCTGTGAAAGCTGTTGTGTGGATTAGGAGGGAAGGGGTACACAGAACAAGTGTAGACCCTGGATTGGGTCAAATGTTCAGTGAAGAGTATCTATTACTACATCTCATTTTAGGATTTGGAGGTAAGGGTCTAAGATTGTTTTGGAATGCTTTTTTTTATTTAATTGGAAGAATTTTAAGAGTAAAAGCTAATCAGATAAAGATAAGAAAGGCAAATAATTTTCCAAATATGGAAACTTTACATTAGCATTAAGTGGATGTGAATTACAACTCTTTGTTATTATTAATAGTAATGTCTAAAATTTATCAAATGCTTAGTGTGTCCGGGTACAATATGAACAGCTTATACTTTGATGAGGGCTTATTTTTCTCATATAACCAGAAGTACCAAGATACTTGGTGGCTGGGATTTGTTGTCAGCATATCACATCTGAGGGTTCCCCTCCTTCCCCCTCTCATAGTTGCAAGATGACTCTTTGAGCTTCAGCCACCACATCCTCATCCCAGCCATCCCATCCTTATCCACCCTCGTGAAAGGTGCAGGCATGCCGAGTCAGACTCACTTGCAAAGATTTTCTCAGAATCTCAACCCAGCACTTCTTACACCTAGTTATCCTAAACATTACTATCACGCCACCCCAAAACTGGGAATGAAAAAGGGAAATGGGATAAACAGTAGACAATAAGTGGTCTTTGCCTTGCCTGAATTACCCCATTTAATCCTTACAATAACTACTGAGATATGTATTATTTAGATCACCTTCTATTTACAAAGGATACAGTTGAGGCAGAGAGTGATCAGTAACTTGCTCAAGGTCATGTAGTGCCACCTGCTAAACCCAATGATTTAAACTAGTTCGGAGAGCCTACATTCTAATTTACTGTATTATTATATAGTAAAAACATATAATATTTACTGTATTGTTATACAGTAAAAATATACCAATCTTCCTTAAGTTTTCCATAACTCTTTGAAGTTGCATATTTTCTCCTACTGGGAGTTTAAAATGCAGATTTTTGTTGTTAAAATTTCTGTTCTAAAAGGAATTGCTGTGGAAGTTGTAAGAACAGAAAACTTTGCCCTACTAAGAGCATTCTCCCCCATAGGGAACGAAGGGCCCAATGATAGTAGTCTTAAAAGCAAATGAACATGTTGAACATATTATATTCTTTCAGTACTTCTTTCAACAAATATTTGTTTGGTGCCTATTAAGTGCCAGCAACTGGAGATAATCATGGGCCAAACTATTTCAACACAGCACCCTGGTTTTCTTAGGTTTTTGAGTTAGTAATAAAACCCAAGCAGGAAATCTGGCAATGCCTAAGCCAGCTGTACTTAGAAAATTATGTTTTATTCTTCTAGAGTTTTATTGTTTCCAAAGCACTTCCATGTGTTGTATTTTGTCTGTTAAATCAATTTCTTCTGTCAGTTTTACTTATTAATTATATAATTTTCCTCTTGTTTATTGAGAACCTCTAATCCATTGATTAGTAAGAATAGAAGCTAGATTGACAGAAACAGTGATAATTTCATTCTGTCTGAAAAATGTTGCAGTTGGTAAATGTTTTCACAGCTGAAATCAACATTTTGGGGTTCACCTAGGGAAGGGAAAAAGGATGGCAGGGGAAGGTGAGGCAGAATATTGAAATCCATGTACTCACAAAGTATACTAACATGACATTTAATTCCCAAAGCCTATGTAACTTAATATATTGAGATTTTGTTGATGGTATTCCTGAATTCTTACTTCCTTGGATTCTGTTTTTTAGTTCTATGCCATTGTTGTGGTTTTGTTTTGTTTTTAGAGACTACAGGTGTATGTAATTTGGACGTAAGTTGCCTGTCTTCCATTTCAACCAGTCTTTTATCTGTTGTTATTTAGTGATTTTTTTTTCCCTGCAACAGATAGTCTCTATCTCCTAGAAATGCTGAAGGCATGGATTATGTGTAATTTTATTTACATTCCTGATCATCGTATAGTTTTGGGGAATATTCATATTCAAGTAGTAGACATTATCCTCCAGGTCTTGAAATCACTAACCCATCACTTTAAAAAAGGCTCAAAGAAGATAATATTCGCAGAGGACAAGAGGAAAACAGGGGAAAATCTCACTTCTCTATTGACATTGTGGAATTCTCTCGAAAGATAAAGTAGAGCAGTGATTTTCAGACGTTAGTGGGCTGAATCACCCAAAAATCTTAGTAAAACACAGATTCTGATTCAATAAATCTGAAGTTGCTCCAAGATTCTGTCTGTCCAACAAGTTCTCAGGTAAAATTAACGCTATTGGTCTGAGAACAACATTTTAAATAGAAACGAACCACATCGTCTTAGTCACAGCCTAATGAAGGGATTTTCATACCCTTCACAGTCACATTTTGCCACATGTGTTGCCAGGGAAGAAAGACGTACTCAGCATGCAAAGCAGGAGAGAATAGAGTAGAATAGAGTTTCCCTCCTCAAAGCCGTCTGTCTCTGATTACAAAGGAAAATCTGAAAGCATAGCCAGCTGGGTTATAAGTAATTACTAACAGTATATCTATGGTAGTGCCTTGCCTTCAAATCTGTTTTATCCGAAATCGATGTAACTACAGCTATTTTGCTTTTGCTAGAATTTCCCTCCCATATCTTTATGCCTTAACACTCAAGTTCTTAACATTTGTTCTTTGTATCCTGATACAAAACATGGAATCTTGAATCTCTTGAAAAGATTTATGACTCTATTTTCTTATTGCAGCCTCACAGTCTTTTCCTTTAAAACCAAAGATTTTGGTCCATTTACACTGAATTACATTCTACAACATTATTTTGTTTCTTTGTCCCACTTTTTCTGTTTTTTTTTTCCCCTACCCCCACATCTATTTTTTTTTTTTTAATTGGCTGTGAAGACAAGAAGATACATACTATGATAGAAGCCATGGTCTATTTCTTAATTGAACTGAGCTCTCTAAACTAATGGAAAAGAAGTAGCAAAACCAAAATATAGTTAAAAGGAATTTGGGGTATGAAAGGTTAAAGAAGCTAAAATTAGCCAGCAATTAAGATAAAAGCCTGCTCTACACCTAGCTTTCAGCAGCAAGGTCAGTAGCCATATGGAAAAAGGAGGAAAGATAGGAAAAGGAGGGAATGACTTGTCTCAGAAAAAAAATTATTAAATATTTGGGTCTGAAGACATATAAGTGGAGGAAATAAAAGGATTCATTACCGTCTAAATAAACAACAGTTTAAATACAATTTATAAAATAGCACTCTTTGTTGGAAAGGGGCATCGGGGTGGCTCAGTTGGTTAAGTGTCTGTCTTCGGCTCAGATCATGGTCTCAGAGTCCTGGGATAAGTCGCAGGTCAGGCTCGCCGCTCAGCAGGGAGTCTGCTTCTCTCTCTCCCTCTATTGCTCCCCTGCTTGTTCTCTCTCTCTCTTTCTCTCTGTCAAATCAATAAATAAAATCTTTAAAAAGAAAAAAAAGAAAGGTTAATTGTGGTAAAAAAAAAAAAAGTCTCAACTAAAGATCTAAACTTTTTTTTTTTTTTAAAGATTTTATTTATTTATTTGACAGACAGAGATCACAAGTAGGCAGAGAGGCAGGCACAGAGAGAGGAGGAAGCAGGCTCTCCCCGCTGAGCAGAGAGCCCGATGTGGGGCTCGATCCCAGGACCCTGGGATCATGACCTGAGCCGAAGGCAGAGGCCCTAACCCACTGAGCCACCCAGGCACCCCGATCTAAACTCAGTCTTAAAGGGTGTTTATTTTAACGGACTCTATTCCCTCTAAACATTTTCAGAGGTAATTTTATTTTCATAAGTGTTACAGCTGTGTTTAAATATATGCTGGAGTGGGGTGTGAAATTTGGCTCGATGTTACATTTGAAAATCCAGTAGGGGTTTGGTCAGCTTATAATTCATGTTTCCACTTAAGTACTGAACAGTTGAACAGTTTGATAGGTTTTCTTTGGTATTATTTGAACTGTCTTTTGCATCTGAATTAAAGTGTCAAGTTGCATACTGGCAGATCAAGTGGACATTAGCCAACACATAAAACAAAATACAAAGGCCAAAAAAAATTCTCCTTAATTTTCTGTAGGAACTAAGTTTAATGTTGAGGATTCATGTATGTGTGTGTGTGTGTGTGTGTGTGTGTGTCTGTGTACCTAAGAGTGAAAAATACATATAACATACTAGATAATATGGCATACTAGATAATAATGTTACTATGATACAAAATGATACAAAAAAACTAAAAATGTTTACTAACACACACACACACACACACACACAGTTTTTAATGCACGTTTGAGTTGATAGAAAATGAACGGATGACGTTGCTTTGTATCATAAACCATGAGATGTTTCTATAGAGACTAACAAGTGAAGGGAGTATTTGAGCTCATATTTGCTCTTACCAACGTATCTATCTATCCCCAAAGTTGAGACCTTGTTTCAGTGGGCTGTAGGCATGTATGGTGGACAAGAGATAAGGCCTGGACCCCGAGAAGTGGGAGAGTAGAGGACCCCTCAAATGGCCTAAATTCCTCATGTGCTCCATCTTCGGGGGATCAGATAGAGAATAAATATCCTGCTATGCAGGAGGAGATAGTAGGGACAATTGCCTTATTTCCCCCTTGGCTCTGAGAAGAATTAAAACAAAAATTCTCCCTTCATATCTAGTGTCCATTTGGGTTAGAATGGTAAAATCCTAATGTGTGTGTAGCCCAATAAACCCAGAGACAAAATTTTAGTTTAGAGTGATTCCAGGTTCATGGCACCCTCCTGTTGTTTGGAAGAGGAAAACGAAAATCCTCTCTTGGAGGACATGTGTAATCCCCAAAGGATTCCTCTCTACAAGACACCAAGGAAAATGAACTCGTATTTTAAAAAATGAGGAAACAAAATGTCACGAGTACATGTTAGTAGAAATCATATGTCCAAAAAGTATAACACAAATGTTTCATAAATTTAAAGGAATAAAACAGAGCATTAAAATAATGATTAAGGGACAAAGGACAATCAAACTTCTCAGGGCATTTTGGAAAATGGGCCCTTAGAGCTTCTCCAAATAAAAGAAACAATATCAAAAACTTCGCAGGTTAAATAGCCATAGAGAGAATAAATGAACTGTCACATTGAACTGAAATAATTATTCAAAATGTGGCATAGAGAGATGAAGATATGGAAAATAAGAAAGATTGAAGAAATAGAGTGGGTAGGGGGAGGAGTTCTTGCATTTCTTTACATTAGCCTTCCATAAGGAAGGGGAAAAAAGAGAGAAAGAGTATAGGCTATATCATACTTGAAGAAAAATAGCTCAAATTCAGAGATACCAATAAATCCCAAGCAATATAACAAAAATTCACAGTGCAAAACATCATAATTTGCTTACAGAAAACTAAAAGCAGAGACTAACATGTAATAAAAATATAGTCAAGGAAAGAAAGGGGAGGGGAAGAATCAGACAAAGAGGGACAGATAAACAGGACACGATGACACTGTGGTAAGTCACTCACCATAACTGAACTCAGTTCTCCAGTTCAAAGGAAAAGGCTGTCGGCCTGGGATAAGAAAAGAAAACAGCAATAGGCAGTTTTCAAGAGATTGACTAAAAACTGAAAGAGAAAAGCTGATCATAAGGAAGATGAGAAATATGGCAGAGAAATTCTAAACAAACCAAAATTATTCCCGATAAAATAGACTTTAAGATAAAAATAATTCTAGGCGTAAAGGGAGTTACTAATCATTTAGAAAAGGTCCATTTGATTATTTCTCTGATTGGAAAAATTAAAACAAACTCCCGTTTTGGGAAGTTTTAGATTGTTTTCTGAACAAAAATGGAATTCGTTCTGGTGGTAGACATAAGTCATTTATTAGATGTTTGGCCTCAAGAAATGTTTAATCTTCCAGAACCTCACTTTCTTAATCAATGAAGTCAAATAATATCATCTAACTCTGATTTAATAATGATAAATAATTCATCTAAAGCATTTAGCACTGTGCCAACCACATAGCTCTATAGTTGTCCAGATAGGCAAGGAAAAGGTTGATAGTTGTACATTTTAGCATCTTCCCATAAATAAAAAGATTAGGCCTATAAATTTATTTTGGTCAGAAAAATAATCCTTGGGCTGTCTAGTTTAATTCAAAGATAGCTATTCCCTACAGAAACCTCACTGCCCCCAAGGCTTGTTCTCCTCTGAAATTTCATTAAAAGTAACATCTTTGACGTCAACCCAGAGAGATGTGGAGGAATGTCCATTTTTGCCATATTTTGCTGACACAGGATTGCTCTGAGATCAAATCAGAAATTCATACAGATGTGTTTTTTGATCTTTAAATCCATAAAGATAACCATAAAAACAACCATAAAATTGCTCAAGGTTCTTACCCACCTAATGACTATTAAGAAAAAAATATTTACTTCATTTTATCTTTGCCTACTGGCCTTCTCTTCTATTGCCTGCAGCTAATAATCCCAAGATCTTTTATGTCTTAGGCTAGCACATCATATCCTATGATTATTCTTTAAAAATATATTTATTGAGAAAAGCCTCTTCTCTTATAACATGACATTTTTTAATTTCTAAGAAAGTTACATTTATCAAAATGTAATTGGACAGTAGTTTTATGGTGACAGGAAGTCAGGGATGGAGAATTACAAAATTGTAACTTCAAAGCTGTTCATTCTATCCCACCCACCCCAATCCTTGCTGGAATCATCGTAATGAAAGTTGTTGTTGTTTTTTTTTAAAGTTGTGCATGCACAGCTACAAAACCTAAAAACCACTGAGCAGATCCAACATTTCAGCCCATCTAGCTTTTGCTGAGGTCAATGGCTTCCTCTTCCTCTTCCTCTCACTGCAAAGACTACCATTGGCAAAGTGTTGATACGCGTTCTTTCCACTTTTGTCACCTGTAGGGTGGATTGCATGGCTGCTCAGACAGAGCAGCTGTAGAGCAATGGTGTGCTTCCTTTCCAACAGTAGCGTTAGTTCCAGATTATTCTCACATTTGACTAATGGCTGTCATGAAAGCACAACTTATTTCTTTCTGACTGGAACGATATTTTTAGATCTGTGACTGAGATGTACAACCTGGGAGGTTATCTCTGTAGACAGAACCCTGGTCTGTCTCTCCTCACGTTTTCCTCTACCTCATCCTCTCCCTCCTCATTTTGGACATAGGGAGCTTCAGACCTGTCATGGCACCTCTCGTGGCCCCAGGGTCTTCACTTGTTAAATGGGGATAGTTATACTGTAACCACCTCATACAGTGTTAAGATTATGACTGATAATATGTAAAAAGCACAAAGCATTGTGTATACAGATATATATATGTGAATATATTATATATATTATGTATAACATGGTTATACAAAACATGTAAGTAATTTGTGCCTCAAATTGTGCCTCATTTTATACCCTATGCATTGTCCCAGCCACTTCCCCTTTTATAACCCCCTTATGGGCAGATAATTAATTGCAATTAATCATCTCTCTGCTTTTTTTTTTTTTTTTTTTTTTTTTGCTGCAGCAGATAGTACTGGGCTTTGTTTATATTAAGACTTCCATTCTTATATGTTAAATAAAAGCACATTAATTCCCCACCCACGTAATCTTTAAAATGATTTTTGCAGTGTCTATTGCAGCTAGTTATCCTTTGTGAAAACTAGCGAGGGATGTGGGTCCGGTAAAGAGGAATGCTTTTTCTTTTTCTTGATTCTCGATTTCCCAACTTGTTCCCTACTCTCTAAAATCTTGGCAGATATTTTATGGAGAAAATTAATGGTGAAATATTTTTTTTAATATTTTATTTATTTATTTGACAGACAGAGATCACAAGGAGGCAGAGAGGCAGACAGAGAGAGAGGAGGAAGCAGGCTCCCTGCTGAGCAGAGAGCCCGATGCGGGGCTCGATCCCAGGACCCCGGGATCATGACCTGAGCGAAAGGCAGGGGCTTCAATCCACTGAGCTGCCCAGGCGCCACAGTGGTGACATATGTTTACAAAGTGTTGTGTATCTGCTGCTTGGAGATTCATAAGGCACTTTTGGCATGTGGAAGGCCTAGAGGAGTTTTGAATTAAAGGAATTTTTATTTTTTAAAGAAATTTTTAGGGGCGCCTGGGTGGCTCAGTTAGTTAAGCATCTGACTTTTGATTTTGGATCAGGTCACAATCTCAGGGTTGTGAGATTTTTAAATAACAAAAAAGAAATTTTTAAATAAACAAAAAAAAAGAAATTTTTAAATAAACAAAAAAAATTTCTTAATACATTTCCCAAATTAATTTGACTGCAAAATACTTTTTTCTCCTTAAATTATTGTTCATGAAATACTTGTATAATTTATATCTATTTTCTTAAATTAATAAACATATCTTTCTTAATTTTATAAATTATCAGATTATCTAAATAAGTTCTATTTTAATTTATTATGATGTCAGTGTGTTTGGAGGAAAGCGATAGGAAGTATTGGGGAACAAGATTTTGAGAACTTTTGGTTGTCTTTTATTTTTTAATATAGTTGAGTTAATTTGCAGCCCATGGATTTTTCTCTTGAGAGGAAAAGATCTGATATAACTAGTCTATTAGCTGATCTGTATTACACATTGAAAAATTAAATCAACTTTATTTTTTTAAAGATGTTTTTTAAAGATTTTATTTGTTTATTTAAGAGAGAGCAAGAGCAGGAGCAGGGGAGAAGGTTGGAGAGAGAGAAGGAGAAACAGACTCCCTGCTGAGCAGGGAGCCTGAAGCAGGACTCCATCCCAGGACCCCAGGATCATGACCTGAGCTGAGGGCGGATGCTTAACCGACTGAGCCACCCAGGCATCCTTACAATCAATTTTAAACATGTTAGTGTACTCTACTTTCAAGGGAAAAACATACTGAATTTAAAAAAACGTTTATATTTTTGGAAAGGTCCAGGAAAGAGCACCCATCCTTTTCTTAGAATTCTCTTATACCCACGCTCCTTCATAATGAAATTTTTATTAGTCATCAACAGAAGTTTAAAAATATATCAGGTGGAGCTCACTTCTATTATGTTGTTGCAGGACTTTGGGGAGTTGCCTTTATTTTCTGTAATCTTCTCACAAAAGATTATTTTTATAGAGCAGGTACTAAGATGGGAGAAAATCACTGCTCATAAATTAAAGGCAATGGATTTTACACATTAGTCACATTAAATACATGAAAAATGACTTACATAGTTCCCCTTTTCTGCCTCCCTCAAAAGCTCAGATGTTGCCAGACTACCAACAATTTCATTCTTCATCTTTCCTCCCAAAGCAGCAAAATTTTGTTTCTCCATATACAAAAAATATTTCAAACAAACAAACAAACAAACAAAAAAAAAACAGAGAAGATAGAGGCTGGGAAGATGGCAGAGTACGAGTACCCTAAACTTGCCTTTGTCCCATGGATACAAATGGCTAACCCTCATTTACATCAGTGTAAATAACCCAGAAAACAATCTGAAGATTGGCAGAGTGAACTCCACAACTAAAGGTACAGAAGAGGACACATCATAGAAGGTAGGAGTAGTGAAGGCATGGTTTGGGACCAAAATGGCCCTGATGCTATTGACCAATGCTAGTGGTATAAAACAGACTGAATAGTCTGGAGATGACCCCCAGAGATCACTCTGGGTGACCCTGGACAATGAACCAGTTGTGACCAACCATCTCCTTTCCTTATTTCTTCCAATCTCAGCTTTCCATTGCACGGGTGGCTTTTTTGCTCCCTGCAGGAGAGACTGCAACTTCCCATGGACATCTAAGGAGTCCAGATACAGGCCCCATGACTGTCCACAGTGGAGAGGACACCAGTGATGTGGAGAAGGGTGTAAAACAGACTTTCACACCAGGGAGTTCAGGAACAGAGACAGAACACCAGAGTTCATGAACAGCCAATAACAATTGGTTTTGGAAGTGAGAGGGGCTGAATCTCATGAGTTTTTATAACAAGTGGGACTGAAAGCCTGGGATTATAAAAATCAGTGGGCTCAGCTCTGGGAGAGCCTGGAAAGCTTTAGGAAGCTGAATCCCTACCCTTAAAGAGAAAGCAGCACAAACAGTTGGCAGAGATACAGTGTAGAAGCACCAGTTTGAAAGTGCTAAAGGAAGAAGAAGGAGAGTGATTTACTTACTTCACAGTGTGCCCCAAAGATCAGGGATCACAGGAAGATGCCTCCAGGGACAAAGGAGCTTCCCTCTTCTCCCCCATTTCTCCCAATTGTGCCAATTCCCTCTTCTCCCCCCCAACTAAACAACAGCCACCTGTAGAACCAGCATAGCCCTGCTACCTAACTTCCTTACACCAAGCTCCATACCCCTGTGGTTCAGCAGATCTGCCCCTCCCTGTCACATTTGTCTTACTCCCCGTATTACGGGCCCCCTCCTCCAAGAAGAGGTGCACAAACCTCACCAGCACCATTCACCATGATCAAGTGGGATTTATTGCTGAGATGCAAGGGTGGTTCAATATTTGTAAATTCATCAACATGATACATCACATCAATAAGAGAAAGGATAAAAATCATATGATCATTTGAAAAGATACAGAAAAAGCATTTGACAAAGTACAACATCCATTCATGATCAAAGCCCTCAACAAAGTAGATCTAGAGGAAACATACCTCAACATAATAAAGGCCTTATATGAAAAACTCACAGCAAACATCATACTCGATGTACAAACTGAGAGTTTTTCTCCTAAGGTCAGGAACAAGACGAGAATGTCCACTCCCGTCACGTTTGCTCAACATAGTACGGGAAATCCTAGCCATAGCAGTTAGACAACCAAAAAGAAGTAAAAGGCATTCAAAGTGGTAAAGAAGAAGTAAAACTTTCACTAACTGCAGATGACATGATACCATAAATAGAAAAACCCTAGAGACACCACCAAAAAATACCAGAACTGATAAATGAATTCAATAAAGTCACAAGATACAAAATCAATGTACAGAAATCTTTTGCATTTTCATACACTAATAATGAAGCAGCACAAAGTGACATTAAGAAAACAATCCCATTTACAGTTGCACCAAAACAAAAAAAATGTATAAGAATAAACTCTGAAAACTATAAAATATTGATGAAAGAAATTCGAGACAACACAAAGAAATGGGAAGAGATTCCATGCTTAAGGGTTGGAAGAGCGAGTATTTTTAAAACATCTATATTGCCCAAAGCAACCTATGCATTTAACATAATCCCTATCAAAATACCAACAGCATTTTTCACAGAACTAAAACAAAGAGCCCTAAAATTTGTATGGAACCACAAAAGACCCTAAATAGCCAAAGCAATCTTGAAAAAGAAAAACAAAATTGTAGGTATCAAAATCCCAGGCTTCAAGTTGTATTACAAACTGTAGTAATCAAAGCAGTATGGTACTGGCATAAAATAGACACATTGATCAATATAACAGAATAGAAATAAACCCATGGTTGTATAGCCAATTAATCTTTGACAAAGCAGAAAAGAACATGCAATGAGAAGAGAGGTCTCTTCAACAAATGGTGTTCGGAAAACTAGAAGCAACATGCAGAGAAATGAAACTGGACCATTCTCTTACACCAAACACAAAAATAAAATGGATTAAAGACCTAAATATGAGACCATAAAAATCCTAAAAGAGAGCAGAGGCATTAATTTCTCTGACATCAGTTATAACACATTTTTCTAGGAATGTCTCCTGAGGTAAGGGAAACTGAAGCAAAATAAAGTATTGGGACTACATCAAAATAAAAAGCTCTTGCCCAGTGGAGGAAACAATTAACAACACTGAAAGATAACCTATGGGATGGAGAAGATATTTGTAAGTGACATATCAAATAAAGGGCTGTTATCCAAAATATATAAAGAACTGACACAACTAAACACCGCAAATCAAAATAATCTAATTAAAAAATGGGCAGAGGACCTGAATAGACATTTCTCCAAAGAAGACATACAGAAAGCCAACAGACACATGAAAAGATGCTCAACATCACTCATCATCATTTAATATACATTAAAAGTACAATGAGATATCAACACATACCTGTCAGAATGGCGAAAATAAAAAACACAAGAAAGGAGTCTTGGCTATGGTGTGAAGAAAAAGGAACCCTCATGCACTGTTGGTGGGAACACAAACTGGTGCAGCCACACTGGAAAAGAGTATGGGGTTTCCTCAAAAACCTGAAAATTGAACTACCCTAAAATCCAGTAATGGCATTACTGGTAGTTATCCAAAGAAAACAAGAACACTAATTAAAAGGATACACATACCCATTTGTTTATTGCAGCATTGTTTACAATAGCCAAACTATAGTAGCAGCCCAGGAGCCCAGGTGTCCATCAATAGATGAATGGAAAAGAAGTTTTATACACACACACACAATGGGATATTATTCAGCCATAAAAAAGAATGAAATCCTGCCATTTGCAAAGACATGGATGGAGTTGGAGCTAGAGAATATAATGTTAAGCAAAGCAAATCAGTCAGAGAAAGACAAATACCATATGATTTCATTCATATGTGGAATTTAAGAAACAAAACAAATGAACAAAGGAGAAAAAAGAGAGAAAGAGAGATAAACCCAAACCAGACTCTAATAGAGAACAAACTGGTGGTTACCAGAGGGGCGGTGGGAAGGCAATGGATTAAAAAGGTGATGGGGATTAAGAGTACACTTATCATGAGGAGCTCTGTGTAATGTATAGAACTGTTGAGTCTTTATATTGTACCCATGAAACTGATAGAATTATTTATCAGCTAAACTGGAATTAAAATTTAAAAAAAACTTTTGAAAAAAGAAAATTAGTGAAAAATAAAACCCAGACAGCTGCTTCTCTCAAGTCCTTTGCACCACATTCCCGTCTGCTTCTCATCTCACGCTGGACCTCTCAGTTGACCTGACAGGACATGGCAAGTGCTCACTGATGCCATTAACTGATCTTTGTGGCCCTCCACAATTCTTCAGCAAGACTTTTCTGTGTCACCACATCTGATTGATCCTTTTCGAAGTGAAGGAAATCAGATTTGGCAAGGACAATTATCTGGCCTGTACGCTCAACCCCAGTAAATGTCTAGAACCCCGAATTCTTGTCTCCTTGCCAAAAGTTGTTTTGGAACACCAAACACATAGGGAGGGTGCTCGTGAGGGCTGTCGATCGTAAAGCAGACAAGAAGCAGACTGCTAACTGCTCTTCTTCTTTGCTGGTCAAATAAGGTGTCCTTGTGTCTGTTTTTTCTTATAGGAAGTAGACATGAGTAAAGAAGGGGACAGCAGCATAATTCCTGCGGACAGGACCTGTGCTTTTCTATCTCTAGGACTTTACACACAGGAGATAATCAATATATGCGAGTGATGGATGTGTTAGATAATCACACGAGAAAGAAGCCCTCTCTGAGAACGGGGATATTTGTCTCCTGTTCACTGCTGTCATCTCCAGAGCCTGAAAAGTGCCTTTTATAGGATAGATGCTAAAAATTTTGTTGATGAGGAAATGATAGGGATTGGTCCAAACAGAGCATCAGTCCTAACAAAGAAAAATTCATAAATACAATTAGCAGGAGATTGAATGAAGAAACTGAGCTGAAAATTCCCAGGAAGTGTAGCTGGCATGAATACATCCTTAAGCCAGAAGGCTTTGTTTATTTCTATTTCCCATTATTCCTGCTGGAAAGATTCTTTTTCCAGGTGTTTTTATATCTTGCCTCTTCACTTCATTTAGGTCTCTGTTCAATTGTCGTATGCACTTCCCTGACTATCCCTTTAAACTGCTGATGCAAAATTTCAAGCATATGTAAAAGTAAACAGAATAGTAAAATGAATTTTTATGTACCAGTCACCTAGCTCCAACAATGACTATGTTTTACCTGTTATTATTATTTTTATTTTTTTAAAAGATTTTATTTATCTATTTGTCAGAGAGAGAGATCACAAATAAGCAGAGAGGCAGGCAGAGAGAGAGGGGGAAGCAGGCTCCCTGGTGAGCAGAGAGCCTGATGTGGGCCTTGATCCCATGACCCTGAGATCATGACCCAAGCTGAAGGCAGCGGCTTTAACCCACTGAGCCACCCAGGCACCCTGCTTAACCTGTTTTTTAAAAGCACTTATCCTATATGACATTATAGATCTTTTTATATCTTTCTTCATGGGCTAGCTCCTCTTCCACTAGAATCAACCAAGAGGCCAGGGACATTTTCTGTCTTGTTTATTTCTGTTTCCCTGACACTTTGCACACAGTCGAGTACATTGCAGGTGC
Source organism: Lontra canadensis (assembly GCF_010015895.1). Lineage (NCBI taxonomy): Eukaryota > Metazoa > Chordata > Mammalia > Carnivora > Mustelidae > Lontra > Lontra canadensis. The sequence goes on from NW_022631001.1 coordinate 10,933,410, forward strand.
ATAAAAGCATTTGTTCAATAAGTGAATGACTAATTAAGAGAAGATTGCACTGTGTGTAGTGGAGTCTAAAATAGTTGTAGAGATTTGTAATGATCTGTTTTTGCAGTTGGCAGTATTTATTTTTAAACCCAACTTTCTTACTTAATGTTTATATTCTAGATTTGTTTACATGGTGAGAAGTGGTAAAATCAATTCACATATCTTATTTATGGGCCACTGATATTTTGAGATTTATATCAAGAATCTAATGTACTGATTATTAATTTTCAAATATCTTCTGGTAGCTTTGTTTTCAGGTTGTTCTTTTTCTGTTCAGTAAAAATATCTTTATGAAAGCACTGTACATCAGACAAATATAAACAGTCATATCTTAAATTCTGCTCTTTAAGTACCCTTTAAAATCATCTGCCAATTTTATCATTGATATTTTTAAAGAAGATCTTATCTTTAAAGAGATCAAAGTATCATAGTCATTCTTTCATCCCCTCAACCTATGTAATGTGATTTTAATATGAAGATGGAAAAACTTCGGTAATGTCATTTTTGATGTCCCGGTGTCAATTTTATCTTTGAGTCCAAAATAGTATCACAGAAATCACTGGTACAGAGAGCATGTTTGTTGAGTGAATAGTCTGTAAAATGTGAAGGAGATGGATGTAATAAGAATTAGGCATATTTTCTGTATGTGATCTATCAGTATTTTCTGAATTTCTGCTGTGCTTAGAACACTACCTCAAGCATTCAAACTTTGGTTATTTTTTCTTGAGGTACAGCAAGTAGCTTTTTAATAGGCTACAGTATTTTTTTTTAAATCAGTACTCTTCCAAATTCCTTTGAGGATTTAAATATAAACTGTACATGTGGTAGTTATGCTGGTCTGAGTTCTGCTGTGGTAACTAGTGAACTTTGAAATATCCTGAAAATGTGGTAAGACACAAAACAGATTTCTTTCTTACTCATGAAGTGACTTTTGTGGGTCCAGTGGCTCCAGAACAGTTCCCTTCAAGTGATAAGTCAGGGAGTCACTTGGCTTTTGTCTTCTGGTTCTACTCATGGCTTTTAGTTTTCATGGAAGGGACAGAGCTTTTCCCTACCTTATTCCGAAATAGCAAGTATTGCCTCTGCTCACAGCCCTGTGATCAGAATTAGATGTATGGCTCTATATAATCACAAGAATTCCAAGAAGTACAGTCTGTAAGTGTCGAGGAGGAGTCGAAACCAAATATTGGCAGTGACTAATGGGATACAACTTAGATTGCATGCCATGGAGCTCCGAGGTCAAAAGACTGTCCATTCGTTCATTTAACGTTTAACCAGTAACACCACAGATACCTAAAAGTAAGATAGGCACTGTTGGCAGTCGCATCTCACAGTGAAAGCTATGCATATCATAAGGCTGATGACATAAATGTACTTTTGGGGATAGTTGCTATGTTTTAGCAAAGCTATTTGTTTTAAAAAAGAAAAAAAGAGCATGACAAGGCAATGCCTTTAAGATATCTTTCACAGGGGGTGGGGTTATGGACATTGGGGAGGGTATGTGCTATGGTGAGTGCTGTGAAGTGTGTAAACCTGGCGATTCACAGACCTGTACCCCTGGGGATAAAAATATATGTTTATAAAAAATAAAATTGTGGGGCACCTGGGTGGCTCAGTGGTTTAAGCCTCTGCCTTCGGCTCAGGTCATGGTCCCAGGGTCCTGGGATCCAGCCCCGCATCGGGCTCTCTGCTCAGCAGGGAGCCTGTTTCCCTTCCTCTCTCTCTGCCTGCTTGTGATCTCTCTCTATCAAATAAATAAATAAAAATCTTTAAAAAATAAAATTGAAAAAAGTAAAAAAAAAAAAAAAGAAAGAAAAAAGAAACCATTGTAGAAACAGATTCCCTAAAAAAAAATATATATATATATATCTTTCACAGTAAGATACCTGGAACTAGGTAGTCTAGTGAGGCTATCTTAATTCTACAGCCATCAGTGGTAAGTATGAAGTCCATCAGGGCAGCATCTTAGGTTATCAGGATGAAGGAAACAAAGGGAGGGATAAAGAGCACCACTTTCAGCTAAGACAGCTTTCTGCAGGAAGCCTTCTAGTTTTTCTAATAGCACTGCCATTTACATTATATTAACCAGAACAGAGTCACACAGTCAAAATAAGTACAGTTTTGGGTGTTGGAATTTGGGTGATATAGTGGTTTGGCTGGACACTTTGCTTCCCTGAATAAATTAATGTTTTGTTATTAAGAAAGAAGGGGAGGGGTTAAAATATCAAGTGAACAATTAACAAGTTCTGTTGTAGTTAAGGACTTCACACACACACACACACACACACACACACACACACACACGCACTTGACTATACAGTCTCAAATAAGTAGAGATTCCTCTGAGCTTGTTCTCCAGTTGTTTCTATACTAATAAACCTCACTAGGGCAAGAGGGAAAGAGTTTCCTTTTTATTTTTCTCCTATTACTTTTCTGTTCACAGAGTAAATGTTACAGTAAATATTTCTGCTGCTGACTTTGCCATTAAAGAGAACCTTATTTATTGAATTTAGATGCAGTAAAGCAATTGATATTTTAATTTAGTTAAATACAGTAATATAAATGATCAGAGCTTTAACTTGTCCTTAGGTATCTGTCATGGTCCTATATACATTTCTCTGTACTTTTAATTAACGTTTGCCTCAAAAAGGGAAGGCTTAGAAACAGATATACCTGTTTTAATATTGAGACTTCATATATATTTCTTATTACTTTAGGTTTTTCAGTACGAGAACAATGAAATAAGAACTGAGTCATACAAAGCCTGGCAACAGGATTCAGCATGTGTGCTACCTATTACAGAGAATTAATTTAACTTATTTCATTTTCCCCACCTTTGTGTGCCTTCTCCACAGGCTATACATTGACGGTCCATTTGGAAGTCCATTTGAGGAATCATTGAACTACGAGGTTAGCTTCTGTGTGGCAGGAGGCATCGGAGTAACTCCATTTGCATCAATACTCAACACCCTGCTGTATGTTATTTTGATCCGTTTTATTAATTCAAATAGAGAACTCTTAGTATGAGGTAATTCCTCATAGAATTTGTCTACAGTAAACCCCCCCCCCCATGTACAGGGGAATCCATCCCAAGATCCCCAGTGAATGCCTGAAACTGCCAATAGTACTGAACCCTACATACATGATGTTTTTTCCAATACATACGTGTCTGTGATAAGGTTTAATAAGCTAGGCACAATAAGAGATTAACTGCAATAGCTAATATTAAGATAGAACAATTATAACACTATAGTGTGATGAAAGTTATGTGGTATCTCTTTCTCTCCCTCAAAATATCTTATTGTACTGTACTCACCCTTGTTCTTATGATGAGGTGAGATGGTAAAATGCCCGTGTGATGAGATAAGGTAAGGGGAATGATGTAAGCATTAGGCTGCCCTTGACCTTCTGACAACATGCCAGATGGAGAACCCTCTGCCTTTCAGCCATGGGCGACCTGACGGTGGGTGACTGAAACCACAGAAAGTGAAACCACCAATAAGGAGGGGCTACTGTACTTGTTTTGCATGGAACTCCATTTACTGACTGATGAGGGTGAGAATTCAATTATTCTCAGGACGTGGTGCATGGCTTTCAGCACGCTGTCTTATAAAGTATCACAATCAGGCATTCCTCTATCCTTCCCAAGCCGTTACAGCAGCCTTCATCTCTGTACTTTTCCTCCTAAAAGCTAAGGGGCGGTCTTCATCCATTCTGTCATCAAGTATCTTGAGCACCTATGTGCCCATCCATCCTATAGTGACTGGTAAATACTGCACTGCATGAAATAGGGTCCCAGCCCTTAAATAACTTGTATTCAAATGGAGCAAACCAAATATAAACCAATAAGACTTTCATAAATAACATTATTTCAGAAATATCAGAAGTCTGATAAAAAGAAGAGAGATTAATGGGATATGGAAATAAAGGGGCGGGGTCATTGTAGACATATGGTCAGGAAAACTTGGCTGGGGCAGATGACAAATGAGCACATGATTCCACGTTATGTTACTCTGCAAATTTATAACAGACCGAAGAATAGAAATTTCAAATGTAAGACTGCTTATGTAGGAAATACTTTTTAGTTATTTTAGTTCCAAGATTATAAGCAAAAGTTAATGGATTAATAATGTCATGAAAACACAAACAAAACAACAGTAGGAAATTATTCTCAAATCAATTCCTTTCCCTTTTCAAGTAGACCTGATTTGCATTGAGTCTTTATGGAGTACTAAAGAAGGAAATAATAAAATTGAAATGATGTGTTTGAATAATATTTTATTTCAATTTTAAGCACTTGTTACAAATTTGGGACTTTTTGGAGGTTCTTAGAAAAATAACCATATCCCAAGCCAGAAATCATTTGTTTCTGAAAACATACTGCAAGTTATTTGGACACTTAAAGTTAAGAAAAGGAGAAAATATTTTCTTAACCTCAGGCCACTTTCATAATTATAAATAGGAATCCAGACTTGGAATTATGAGGCCCTGGAATGCATTACATAGTAGGTGACTGTGACATCTCTTTCTTTAGTGATTTTTAAAAGGGAATAAACAACCAGCTTTCTGGAATGGTGTTGCCTCATTTTGCCTGGAGGCCAGGGCATGGCTAATGACCACTGGAGCCCTGCTGAGTGATAGAATTCACTGAAAATAGAGAACTTTTTTTGTGAGAGCCGGGGCTCATATTCCCATCCAGGAGTTTAGTTTATTGCCTTGAACTGAAAATAGGTGGTATACTTAGAATATTCACACGTATAAACACTTAAGCTCATGGAGTACATCATGCCTCTGAGTCTGTGTATTACATTTTAAATTCACTTGGGAGTTGTAGTAAGTGCAATGACAAATGATAAAAGATGATAAAATGATACATGTAAATGACTGGTTTTTCATTAGTAAATGAAAAGCAAATTTTCAAAGACATGGGGATTCTTAATTTTTTTTTGGCCATCCTAATCACTATTGTGTTCTTTTAATTTTAAAGGGATGACTGGAAACCATACAAGCTTAGAAGACTGTATTTTATTTGGGTGTGCAGAGACATCCAGTCCTTCCGTTGGTTTGCAGACTTACTTTGTGTGTTACATAACAAGGTAAAATTAGGTTTGTTTTTCCTTTAGCAATGTTCTTAAATTAAAAAATTATTTTTTCTAATTACAAAAGCAATAAATGTTCATTGTAGAATAAGCCAGAAAATAAGGCAGAGAAATTGAAAGAAGGAAAAAACAATCTCTTAAACTTCAAAGAACAGAAGTAGCATATTAATAATTTAGTAAACATATTTTCAGATATTGGTGAGAGTATATATATATATATATATATATATATATATATGAATGATATGTTTTAACAAGAATATGTTACTATTTGTGTTTTAACATAGAAATGTAGGGATATGGGCAATGATATATGTGTATGAGGGTGGTGAGGGAGGACAGACAGGGGAACATCAGCAGATGGTTGTTACTATACTTTCCATCCTGTGTTCTGTTAGCTCTAACCTCTTATTTCTGCTTTTAATATTCCAAATGGACCATCATCTGGCTTTTGGCATACTAGGCAGAATTTCAAAATCCCAAATTCTAAGTTTTAATTCTTAAAGATATTTTTTAAAAGGCCTTCTTCATCTATTCTACATGTAACCTTTTATTTATGTATTAATATACGTATCTTTTATTTTTTTAATTATACAAGTAATACACATGCATTTTTCCTGCAATTTTTTTCCTTTTCCTTTTTTTTAAGATTTTATTTATTTATTCATGAGAGATGGGGAATGGGGAGCAGAGGGAGAAGCTTTGCAGGGAGCCCAGTGCAGGACTCAATCCCAGGATCCCGGGATCATCACCTGAGCTAAAGGCAGATGTTTCACTGACTGAGCCACCCAGGTGCTCTTCCTTTTTCTTTTTAATTGTAGAATAGTTGACATGCAGTAGTATGTTAGTTTCAAGTGTACAACATAGTGAATCAACAATTACACATTGCAAACTGCTCACCACGATATATGCAGTGATAATCTGTCACCATGTAAAATTATTATATTATTGACTGTATCCTCTATACTGTAATTTTCAACCTTATGACTTACTTATTTTATAACTGGAAGTTTGTACCTCTCAGTCCCTTTCACCTATTTGACCCCTTCCCCCAGTCCCCTTCCCTTTGGCTGCCACAGTTTGTTCTCTGTATTTATGAGCCTGTTTCTGTATGTTTGTTTTGTTTTTTAGACTCCACATATAAATGAAATTATATGGCATTTGTCTTCCTCTGATTCATTTCACTTAACATAATACCCTCTAGGTCAACCTATATTGTTGCAAATGACAAGATCAAATATATATACATATATTCCTTATCCATTCATGTGTCAGTGAACCCTTAGGTTGCTTTCTTATCTTCACTGTTGCAGATGATCTTCAGTAAACATAGGGGTGTATATATCTTTTCAAATTAGTGTTTTCCACGGTGCTTACATTTCCACCAACAGTATGTGAAGATTCTCTCTTCTCCACATCCTCACCACCACTTACTATTTCTTTTAGATACTAGCTATCTAGACAGATGTGAAGTGGTATCTCATTGTGATATTGATTTGCATTTCCACTATGACTAGTGATATTGAGCATTTTTTCATGTGCCTCTTGGCCATCTGTATGCCTTCTTTGAAAACTGTCATATAATTCAGATAAACCAAATCCTCCCTTACTACTTTCCTCACCCAATCTGTATAACCAGAGGCAACTCATGAGTGTTCTATAAATTCTTCCATACTATTTGCATCGTTCTGTGAATTGTTTATTTTAAACTTATCACTATGTCTTCAACATTTTTAATAATAGTACATATAAAGTTACTTCATTCTCTTTACTGCTGTAGACTATTTTGTAGTATGGATGTACTCAGTACTTTATTTAACCATCCCTTAATGATGGATATTTACTTTTTTATTACAAAGAACAGTGCAATGATGGGCCCCTGGGTGGCTCAGTCGGTTAAGCATCCAACTCTTGATTTCATCTCAGGTCATGATCTCAGGGTCCTGGGATCGAGCCCCACATCAGGCTCCATATCGTGCATGGAGTGTTCTTGAGATTCTCTCTCCCCATCTCCCTCTGCCCCTCCCCCTGCTCATGTGCTCTCTAAATAAATAAGTAAATAAAATCTTAAAAAAAAAAGAGCACTGCAATGAATATAATATCATACATGTCTTTTTATTCAGATATTCATTTATCCAGTCTGTCATTCTGTCACTCATCAAATATTCACTCATTGCCTACTATAAATCACAAGCTGTTCTAGGACCTGGAGCTACAGATAAATAAAAATAAAAAGCAATTTTTTTTTATCTCATGTGATTTCCATCCTAAGTGGGGAAGATAGGGAGTGTCTGGGTGGCTCAGTCAGTTAATCATCTGCCTATGGCTCAGGTCGTGATCATGGGTTCCTGGGATCAAGCCCCGTATCAGGCTCTCTGGTCAGCAGGGAGCCTGGTTTTCCCTCTCTCTCTGCCTGCTGCTCCCCCTGCTTGTGCTCTCTCTCCTTCTGTCTCTGAATAAAAAAAAAAAAAAAAAAAAAAAGTATGAGAGGCACTTTAAAATGTTATATTACCGACATTTTAGATTTGTACCAATCTCTTAAACAGTGAGATCTTATTCTATTTTCTCCTAAATGCAAGTGAGGTTGAAACTCTCTTCCTGTGATTATTGACCAGATTTCCTAATTCTGCCTCTATTTTTGTAATTTTTAATCTTTCTTGAACTGATACACAGAACCTGTGCATTTTTTTAAGTAAAATGATCCAAGATGTGGACAGGCACATTTGAATAATAGATGCTTTATAAGGCAGAGGAGTGGGGAAGGAAAGGAATAAAAGAAAGAAAAGAATAAGTGGCTGGACCCTCAAGGGAGCTGAATCTTAAGATTTATGTTTTCTTTCCATTTCATGTCTTTTGATGGATGTGCTTTACCCTTAGGAGTCCATGGAGTAAATAATATAAAAGCTTACAACTATGTGAACAATACAGTGATGATTATCTTCTACAAACACCTCTTCATCTGTGTTTCGATTTTTCCCATCAGCAGGGTGAACACTGGTCCTTCAGTTGTGTCTGGAGAATGATGTGTTTGCAACTGTGTTATCAAGTTCAGTGTGTGTGTGTGTGTGTGTGTGTGTGAGAGAGAGAGAGAGAGAGAGAAAGCAATAGCAATAAAGCATAGGGACTTTACATACAGTCTGTGTAAGAGTAGCTGAAAGTTTTTTTGAAAACCAGATGAAAATATCATCTTTCAATCTTGTTCCAGCTCTGAGTTCTTTCACATCATTCTAGAATGCCTTGGACAAAGCTATCTTGGTTGCCCCAGTCACTCTGTCTTGGTGTCAGGCTGTCTGCAGTGGTGATAAAAGTGGATCTGAGGTGGATCTTGCTTGGCCAGATTGTCCAACCTGGTGATGGAAGTGTGCAGGGCCAGGTGTCAGGTGATCTGGTACCACCTCTGCCAATATCAATGGTGTAACTTACTTCGAGTCACTTTACCTCTGTAAGTCATACTGGGAAAGTCGAAATGAAGGATCAGAGTTCCATCAGGCATTCGGAGTCTGTCATTTACAATGGAACAGTGGTTCTACCTTATATGAACTGTGAGTCCTTGGGTAAACCACTTAACCTCTATAAACCCAATTTATGTCTTCAATCTGTAAAGGAGGCTAACAGCGCTTGAAACCTGATGTGAGACTCAGTTTTAGTGTACCTAAAGTATCTATCATTTTGAAGGCATTTAACAAATGATTGCTATGATTCCTATTAGTGATCTGTAAAATTCTTTCCAGGACTCACATCCTGTTATTTTTTATTTGGGAGAAAAATGAGGAGGAGTACAGGCAGGATAAATAAAATTGAAAAACATAATATTTGTGCATGATCCTACAATCCTAACCTACTTGCAAGATTGTATTGATCCACATGTCTGTTTTCTCACTGTTCCATTATTTGGAGAACATTGTGCCTTGAGTAGATATTATTGTCTTCAGTAATGGGTAAGTTAAAGTGGAGACATTGAAATCACTAAAAAACATTATCCAGATTTGCATAGTTCTTACTTGGGGCTGTAGACACCAACCACAGTTATTGATGCAGGAGTCACAGGATCGATCTCAGAACAGCATCCTGGTAGACATTTAAGACGAGAATCGACACAAGCCATGTGTTTTGTGAGGTGCTATTCTTTACTTGCATGTAGAAGTTTCTATTTCTTCACAGTTAAAACTCATAAACTCTGATTCATTTCAGAAATGGCCTAAAATGAATTTAGCATTTGGATATAACTTGAAGCAACCATTTGATGGGATATAACTAATGATTATATTTTAAGAATATTATGGGAGCTGAGAATCATCACATTACTCTTAAAGTAAAATATGTTTTTATTGGGATTTTATATTCAGAGTTTCCACCTATCAGAAAATGTATTATTTCAGATCTGAAAAGAGACCTGGGGAATGATGATGTTCAACCCTATCTATCACTGACCTGATGAAGAAACAGAGGCCTAGATGAATCAGTAACTCCTTAGAAGTCTCAGGTCCAGACAATGGTGGCGATAGAAATAAGTCAGTTACCTGCCAAGTGCTCTTACCTTCCATTGTAAGGTATTCCAGAGGGCTGATGCAGCACTTCCATACACCACCTAGTGCTCATCACAAGTGCCCTCCTTCATCCCCATCACCTATTTCACCCATTCCAGTGCCTATATCCCCTCTGATAACCATCAGCATGTTCCCTGGAGCTAAGAGTCTTAGTTGGTCTCCCTCTCTCTTTTTTCCCCTTTGCTCATTTGTTTTGTCTCTTAAAATCCACATATGAGTGAAATCATATGGTATATGTCTTTCCCTGACTGACTGACTTTATTTAGCATAATACTTTCTAGTTCCATCCACATCATTGCAAATGGCAAGATTTCATTCTTTTTGATGGCCAAGTAGTATTCCACTGCATGTGTGTATAATGTATGGGGGGTGTGTGTGTGTGTGTGTATCACATCTTTATCTATTCATCAGTCAATAGGCACTTGGGCTGTTTCGATAATTTGGTTATTATAGATAATGGTGCTTTAAACATCATTATACTATATAGAAATAGTACTTTAAATCAGCGATCTTCTTGGTGCAGTAAACTCCAGCAAACCTTTCCATCTTAAGCAAACCCACTGTGCTGATTAGGCTCAAGAAATGGTTTGGCTTTTGAAGAAGTGCTGGTCCTGTTACCTCAGACACTCAGATCCACACCTGTTATCCGAGGAGCCCACCATGCTCTTGTATGCCCCTCCTTCTCTTCTTCCACTTTTGATGCCTGATCCTTAACTTTTAACTTCTCCTTATCTCAGGGTCATGAAAGGCAGCCCTAAGAAGAATACTTTTATGAATAAAAGAATTATCTTAAAAATTATTTTTAAAACTTTAAATATTTCAAATAACATAATATTTTTAAAAATATATTTTTAAATATTTTTCTCATTTAAGTTTTTATTTAAATTCCAGTTAGTCACATACAGTGCAATGTTAGTTTCAGGTACAAAAAATTTTTTAAAAGAATAGATTTCAGGAGTTAGGAGTCAGTCAGAGTCAGGTCAGTTACTAGTAGGTTTATTTTAAAATGAAAATGAAGAAGGTAAAAGGAAGCATATAGGGACAACAACCATCCTTTTACCCTCTTTGTTGAGTTTATTTTCCTTTAGATGGTATCCTTTTTATTTTACTTTTCAAGGTATTGAAATGTTCCCGATTTTTTTCCCCAGACTATTTTTTCTTTGGCAGGTGTATTTCTTGCCTCATACAGTTCTGTACCAGGAAAAGCAGGGCTGAGTAGGAGGAAGGCAGGAACAGGAACAGAGCCTTTCATTTTTGTCTTGTTTGTTTTGTTTTGTTTGATTCTTAGCATGCATATTATTTATCACTATTTGTGTGTTGATGTTGTTTTTGTAAGAAAATCATGCGCTTTAGGAGTGAACTCTTAGCTATCATTTAGGGATTCAGGAATAAAATATGAGATATGTGGAAGGATTTCGGGGAATATCAGTGTTGTATTTAGCATGCTTGATTCTATATCTGTAACAACAACAGAATTCTTCTCTTATACGACTGCTGCTTATGCTAATTGTGCCAGGAGGCACAGGTTACATGCTAGAATCTGGCATGTATATTGCTTGTAAATGTTGACTGTGATTAGACCAGATACATCTTAAATTGTGGAATCACGTATGTTAGAAGAGGAGAAAGTCTGAGTCTGCAGAGAGAATTCACATGTCTATTTACCTTCATGTCCTCTCAGTTTTGGCAAGAGAACAGACCCGACTATGTCAACATCCAGTTGTACCTCAGTCAAACAGATGGGATACAGGTATGTGGTTGGATGTTTTTATAAATTAAACAAGCCCCTTGGTAATACAAGATTTACTGTAGGGGCTGTGCTGGAAGAAAATTTCTGCAGGTGGTTTGAAGAGAAGTTTCCCAGAGGAAGGCCTCTTTTGGAGTGTGTCCAGAAAACACATGGGCTGTCCTTGAAGCCAACCATGTTATGCCTTTCATTTGCCCTCCTCACGGGAAGCTGGTACAGACCTTTGAGTTCATCTCTCTCCTTTTCACTGTTGTCTTAAATCCTTTACCTCTAGAGATTGGACCAGAAGCAAACAGTCTCATGATTGTGTTCATCAAGGGGAGTTTTTATGTGGAGAGACAAGATAAGACATACCTAATTAAGTTTATTTCTTCTCTTCAAGGGAACCTAAAAGTGTAGTAATAGCCATCACACATTATTTATTAACTGTGCTAGACACTGTGCTAAGCATTTTATATTATCTTGTGTAATTCCAACAGATAGATGTTGGTGATATCCCCATGTTATAGATGAAGAAACTGATGTTTACAGATGACAGTGAAGGGTTACATAGGGGTGTCAGTCTGGGCATGGATGCTTTCACGAGTTATATTTTAATATTTTCCATTATACATTTTCTAGAATACTTTGGATACAAAATACGAATGCTTGTCAGTTACTTAAAAACTAATCTAACCCTATTTTTCTAGTCAGATTTCTACTCCACTTGGTATGTTAAAAAAAAAAAAGATTCACTTTTGCTATTCTCATGAAACAAGTCAGTATCATTCTTCCTCATGCTATGGCTGTAATGAAGGTTCGGAGGGTACGTTGCATTGGTTCTCAGTTTGTCTGCCTGCCATCACTTTTCCCTCTCTTCTCACTTCCCTTTGACCCTTTATTGCCAATCCAGATCTAATCTCCTGTTTACTGCAAACACCAGCCGCTTAGAAGTTATTTGTTGATAGACCCAAGATTTGGAGACCTTCTGTCTTAGGCTGTCTTGCCTAGGATCATTTCCCCAAATTTATGAGGACAGTTTGTAGTATTTTACTCATATAATGAGCCAAATATGACGACTGATTCGCAGTGCAAAAACACTTCAATAACGCTTATGTGCAGCACCCATTTTGAGTGTAGGCAATTAAAATGCATTCTTTAACACTGTGGTTGTTAAAAATGAAGCAACAAACTAAAGTCTAGGAAAATCAGCCATTTGTAATAATGGCACTCAAGAAGTTAATGGATTTTAAAGGAAAAGAGGGAGGAAATGATGCTTCAAAATGACTATACTTAATAGCTTGCCATTTTATACTTATATTCTTGATATCACAGCAATTTGGTAGGAAGCCACAGTACCAGTAGAAATGATGTTAGAGAAGTCGGTTATTTGTCCAACTCTGTGTCATATAAAATATAGTGCTTTCTTTTTGGCAGAAAATAATTGGAGAAAAATATCAAGCACTGAATTCAAGACTTTTTATTGGACGTCCTCGGTGGAAACTTCTGTTTGATGAAATAGCAAAATGTAACAGAGGGTAAGTACTGTTGCTCAGGAAATGTGCCATGTGGCTAATGATCAAATTAAAATATTCTCAAGTCATTACATGTAGTTTTTAAAGATGAATTGGGTAATGGGCTTACAAATTACAAAGTCGCTTAAACACTCAATTATCACTAGCAAAGGAGGAGGCAAGGGAGGGACCACCTCACATATCTGGAACACCAAATCATTAGAATTTGGCTTTGAAATAGTCTATTAAAGTATTTATGAATGAAACTCTCCTACGGACTTTCAAATTTCTGTAGACCCATGTTAAAATGGGTATTCATTCCAACATCCTGTATCAGGTGATCACTAGAAAACCTTTTCAAAATCACACTGACAAATAAAGGAGTTCTACCAGCAGTTCCAACAATGAATGCACTTAAAAATCAGATTTTTGAACTTTTCTATGAGAATGAATACATTTTTAAAAAACCCTTAGTTGTACTATGCAGTCTCTAAATCAGGAGTATTTCCAAACATAATTATTTTTTTCTTGGAAGCTATAATCCTCTGAAGAATTTTTTTTTTTTTTTTTTAAGATTTTATTTATTTGACAGAGAGAGGGAGCTCACAAGTAGGCAGAGAGGCAGGCAGAGAAGAGAGGGGAAAGCAGGCTCCCCGATGAGCAGAGAGCCCGATGCGGGGCTCGATCCCAGGACCGTGAGATCATGACCTTAACCCACTGAGCCACCCAGGCGCCCCTCCTCTGAAGAATCTTAACATTATGGAATATGTATCCATGATCTGAAGAGATGACTGTGGAAGGAGAGCCTTCACTTGAGGGCGCATACTAGCCAACACCTTTGTCTTCTGTAAACTTGTAGTTCAGGGCAGTGGTCTGTAAGAATTCTAAAAGCAATTTGAAAACCATATACCCACTCAGACATTTTAAATTTGGCATTGAAGTAGTTTCATCAAAAGTTTAAATAGTCACAGAATTCTAATTTCTAAAACATTGCACGTGTTGACATTTTGAAATTAGTGTAACTCTTTAAACATGCCTACTGGAATTGAAATATCAATTTTTTTTATAACAACCTCCTATATTGGAAAGATATACAAACAAGCTTTCATTAGCATTTGGAAATTTTACATTATTTTTTCTACTTGAACTTGTATTTCTGTCCTTTCAACCTGTAGAATTTATCAAAATTCAGTGTGTTTTTACATTTGAACTAATCATATTTTTGTTGCTTAGGTAAACATACTTCTCCAGTAAGAATGTAGATAAATTGAAGACTTAATTTTTAAAAATTTCCTTAGACCCTATGGCTCTTCTAGGTTGATTCATCATGATAATTCATAGCATATAGTTGGTCAATTCATAATTTAAAAACTACATTTTTATAAATATAAAAAGGATATCTGTAAATGAATGAAGTATCTTACTGGATGAAGAGTTTTAAAAACGCTTCAATTCATGAGTTCTTGGATGACTATGATTTATTGAAAGAATCAGCATGGTCCTTTGACTCTATCTTCAGAGGTTTTGTTTTAGGAATTATAGTGTGGAGCCCCAGGAGCAAATTTTACAAAAGTAATATAGCTACCCATGAAAGTCAGGTTGTAGTTATATTTGAAACTATTTCTGTATTTCCCTTCTCTTGAGGAAGTAGTTTTGGGTTGAAGAGAGAAGCATTACTTTGGAAACAGAGGTCCTTTGTAGTAACTAAGGCCCTAGTTAAAGGTGAACTATAGACTTAAAAAAAATGTCACACTAGTTTTGGTTATTCTTCTCCCATCTTTCTCCAGTATCTTCCATCTAAGACATGATAATCTTGTCATACTCACCTGGGTCTTGCAATGTACCATAGACTCCTTTCTCTTTAATGATATTCAGCTGACTTCTGACAAGCATTCTTGTATTAATTTTTATAGTGTGCTGATGAAAACTTGGGAATTTTGTTGTTGTTGCTATTGTCTTTGCTCAATTCTAAAACCAAACTCTAAAACAGGAGAGGATTACTTATAAGAAATTAGATTGGGATTATTGATATCTTTGGTTACGCCTTAAGAATTCTAATTTTTTAAACTGTTCATGACTTAGATTTTGTATGTTTATTTGGTTGGTGGTTCATTTTCTTCAAACAGCAAAGCTGCTTTAAGAAGAACAAGTGTGCACCATCTACTGTTGACATTTTGTACAACACTTTCACTTTGTGTTTTTGCTCTGGACAGGAACCTAAAATGCGTTATTTTTTAAAAAATGTTTACATGGCGTATTTAGGAAAAGAACAGATCAACATCTTAAGGGTTCACTAACTTGAAAAAAGATGCTATTTAAACAGAACTCCTTATTTTAGATGTAAAATTTTGGTTACCCTTGAGTACGTAAATTACTGAAAGAATATGTAGAGACACACATACATACTTATAAAAGTCTATATTCATATATATATGTGTATGTATATGCATATACATATTTAAAATCTGTACACTGAAATTATGAACCTTCATTTTTAAACAAAAATTGAAAAAAATGAAGAAAAATAAAAAGTTGCATGAATCTATAATACAGAATTCTTCAGCGTAGTCTTTTTCAGGTACACTCATGTATTGTTCATGGAATATTTCCATGTGATTCTACCCCAAAGTATTCTAGAATATGGATAACATGATCCATAACCTATTTAGGGATATTTAGGTTACCTCCAGTCCTTTACTGTTACAAATAGTGCTATGATAATTCTCTTTACACACACTTTCTCATGCTCTTGTGGGAATATTGCAGTAAGTTAGGATCCTTGAAATGAAATTGCTGGCTCAAAGAGTAATTGATTTAGATAGTAATTGATTTAGATACTGTCCTATCAAAACTAAAATGCTGAATCAATTTGTATTCAATTTACTTTACACATGTGTATGAGGTGGTTCCTTCCACATGTGCCTTTTTTAAATTCAGAAAATGAATTATGTAATGGTATGATCAAGGAAGGTGAAGGAACTTTTGAAGTCACCTGCTTTCATCATTATTTTATAAGTGAAGAAGATAGGACCCCCCCCAAAAAAGATGATTTCTCTCAAGCTATGGTTAATGAGTCAGAATTCAGACATGAATCCTGGCTGTAAAGTTCAATGGCCTTCATTTACAGCAGAGCATGGTCACAAGTAGAAAGAGTAGCAGTTTTATGTTACCATGCCCCTCTTGGGGACAGTGAGATGTTGAAAGAAACTATCATGTTCACTATATATATATTACAACAGAATGTTAACTGTAATATACTAAAAGTGTTAACAACTAATTTTTCAAAAACATAAAAGATATTCTAAATATTACTTTATAAGATATTTAGTATTTGATAAGATGACAGGAAATGCTTTTATTACCTAAACCAAAGTCCATTTTCCTATTATTTGTAATAAAAATATATCATATCATATATATTAGTCAAATTTATACATTATTCAAAAGAGAAATAAAGGATTAACTTTATGTGGCCTTTGGAGTAGAAAACTATTACTCTGGGATTGGGTGAAATGCCTGAGACCATGTCTACATTCTCCTGCCTCATGGTGTTTCAAAAGCAATAGAGATTAAGAATATCTAGGTTTGCTGTCCAACATTTGATCTGTGTCCCTGGGTCAAGTCACTCAAACCTTCTAGGTATGTATTCCAAGGAGTTAATAAGCTGTCATTATTATAAGATCCCACACTTACAAATCTCCATGGAAAAACAAAGATTGGTATAATAGGAAAATATGCACAAGTATATTGAACACTTATGGAACTAGGTCCTAACATCTGACTCCAAACAACATTCTTTGCTTTAGCATGTATCTCTACCCAGAGCAGCAAAGCAAAGTTTTTGTAGATAAATCTCTGGATGATTGTTGGACCTAATGCAAATTTAGTGCAAATGGATTGGAGAGATTAAGTATAGATCTTGAAAAAGTTACAGGATCTCATTGTTAGTGAGAGTGACATTGGGGAACTCCTCAAATTACACAGAACTCTACTAGAGTGTAATGTAAATGTAAAAAAATTTATATATATGATATAAATCATATATATAAATATATATCATATATATGATTATATATGATATATATGCAATATACATATATATATATATATACACACACACACCCATATTATGTATGGGTGCTTTAAAATGATAAAGTGTAAAAATATATATATATAAAATGTAAAATGTAAAAATATATATATGATATATGGGTTCTTTAAAAATAATAATTTTGTTGTGTAATATTTAAGAGGAGCCTTCAAGAAGTCTGTAAAAATTGAAAATTGAACTTTATAATTGCCTTATGAAGAAAGTAATGGTTTCTTATTGTAATGCAGTGTTGATGGAGAATGTATACAGACAAAATGACTCTGCTTTCTCATTTTCATGGAAACCACATTATGTTTTTTGTTTGTCTTTGTTTTTTGGTGGTATAAACTGAATGGTTCAATTTTATTCAATTTAAGTAACCTAGCATGTCTAGATCTGGTTTTAATATTAATCTAAATTTTATTAAGTTTAATTTATTTTCACACTTCTGTTTTATTTTCTTCTTTATTACGTTGGGATTAATAAGATTTTCTTTTGCTCGTCTCTTTGGGTAGAACCTTCTATCATTGATCTCAAACCCTTGTTCTTTTCTAATAAAAGTGTTCAATACTATAAATTCCCCTCTCAACATTTTAGCTACATCACACAAATGTTCATATATTTTTATTTTTATGCACTTCAAAATATTTTTAAATTCTCCACGTGATTTGTTCTCTGACCCATTAGTTATTTTAGAAGTATTTTGTTTAATCTCCAAACATGTGATTCTGCATATATCTTTTTGGCTTTGATTTCTAGTTCACTTGAGTTCTGTTGAGAAAATATACTCTTAGTGATTTCAATCCTTTAAAATTTATTTGAGATCATTTTACTATCCAGAATGTGGTCTGTCTTGATGAATGTTTCACACACACTTGAAAAGAATTTGTATTCCATTGTTTGGGTGTAGAGTACACTATAAATATCAATTTGTTCCAATTGCTTGATAGTGGTATTCAGGTCTTCAGTACGCTTACTGATTTTCTACTTGTTCTGTCAATTACAGAGAGAAGAGTTTTGAAACCATTGGCTATAATTATAGATTTACATATCTTTATAGTCCTATTGGTTTTTGTTTCATGTATATTGGAGTTTTTAATTTTTTAAATTTTTTTAAAGGTTTTATTTATTTATTTGACAGAGATCACAAGGAGACAGAGAAGCAGGCAGAGAGAGAGAGAGAGGGAAGTAGGCTCCCTGCTGAGCAGAGAGCCCGATGTGGGACTCAATCCCAGGACCCTGAGATCATGACCTGAGCCGAAGGCAGCGACTTAATCCACTGAGCCACCCAGGCGCCCCTATTGGAGTTTTTTAGTTGGAGGATTTAGTTGTAGTGTTTGAACTATTCCATTATATATTATTATTATTATTGCATTTTATTATATTTATTCATTACAAAATACATTACATTTTATTATTTCATGGAGTAAAAATAGTGTTGGACTTTTCCAGCTTTATTGAGATATAATTAACACATAATTTTGTGTAAATTTAATATGTACAATGTAATGGTTTAATATATGTATATATATTGCAAAATGACTACCACAAGAAGATTAATCAACACAGCCATCACCTCACATGATTACAATTTGTGCGTGTGTGTGTGTGTGTGTGTGTGTAGAAAACTTTTAAGATCTACCTTCTTAGCACCTTTCAGGTATACAACACAGTATTGTTAACTATAGTTACCACACTGTATGTTACATTCCCAGAACTTATTCTTCTTATGACTAGAAGTCTATAATTCTTTGTCAACCTTTACCCATTCCCTACCTCTCCCACCTGGTCCTGGTAACCACCAGTTGGCTCTCTATTTCAATGAGTTTGGGTTTTTTTTTGTGGGAGGGGTTATTTATTATTATGTTTTTAGATTCCACATATAGCTGAGCTCATACAGTATTTGTCTTTCTTTGTCTGATTTGTATCAGCACAGTGCCTTCAAGTTTTAATCATGTTGTTTTAAATGGCAGGAGTTCCTTCTTTTTTATGGCTGAATAATACTGCTCTGTTTGTGTGTGATATAAATATATATGTGTATCACATCATGGTTTCTTTATCCATTTCATTGATGGACACCGAGGTTGTCTCTGTGTCTTGGCTACTATAAATAAAGCTGCAATTAACATGGAGGTACAGATATATTTTGAGATAATGATTTCATTTCCTTTGGATGTAAACCTACAAGAGGGACTGCTGGATAATATGGTACTTCTATTTATAATTTTTTGAGAAATCTCCTTACCGTTATCCACAGTGGCTGCACCAATTTACATTCTCACAGTAGTGCACAAGGTTTCTCCTTCCTCCACATTCTTGGCAACGGTTGCCTCTTTATCTTTTGGATAATAGCCTTTCTGACAGGTGTGAGATGTTACCCCATTGTGGTTTTCATTTACATTTCCCTGAAGATTAGTGATACTGAGCATCTTGGCAGGTGCCTTTTGGCTATTTTGAATAGCCTGAACTTCTATTCAGGATTTGCCCATTTTTTAATTCAATTACTATTATTTTATTATTTTTGTTCTTTTTTCTTGTCTTTTTTTGCTATTTTGTTGTATTATTTCCTATATATTTTGGATATTAGCCTCTTATCAGATGTGTAGACTGCAGATATTTTTTTCCCATTCCAAAGGCTGTCTTTTCATTTTGTTGATCATTTCTTGCACTGTACAGAAGGTTTTTAATTTGGTACAGTCCCACATATTTATTTCTGCTTTATTGCTTGTACTTCTGGTATCATATTCATGAAATTAATGCCAAGAGTAATGTAGAGGAGTTTTTCCCTGTGTTTTCTTCTAGAAGTTTGATAGTTTCAGATCTTATATTTAAGTCTTAAATTCTTTTCAAGTAAATTTTTGTGAGTAGTATAAAATAAGGGTCCAGTTTCATTCTTATGCATGTAAATACCCAGTTTTTACAGCACCATTTATTGAAGGGATTGTTTTTTTTCCTCATTGAGTATTCTTGGCTCCCTTTGATTAAGTTTAAATCCAGCAGTTTACTATTGCTTTCTATTTATCTCATTTGTTCTTTTTCTTTGTTTCTTTCCTCATCTACCTTCTTTTGGATTGAGTACATTTATGACCCCATTTTTTTTTTCTCCTATATTGACCTGTTAGCCATACTTCTCTGTTTGTCTGTTTGCTTTTAGTGATTTCTTTAAGGCATTACCTCCCAAATTTCATTCCTTGGACCAGCATCACCTGGAACTTGTTAGAAAAGCGAATTCTTGAGCACTATCCAAGATCTCCAGTGTCAGGAGCTCTAGGGATGGTCTGTAGACAAGCTGGTCTATGGTCTGTGAAGTCCCTCAAATAATTCTGATGAAGCTAAAATCAGAGGAACATTGTTCTAGGTTTAGAATGTACATCATTGGTTTATCACAGTGAACTCCAAATAATAATATACCACTGTCTGTACTTCCATTCCCTCTGCATATCTTTGGCTGTTGTTCTTATCCATCGTTCTTTTCCATATACTCTAAACTCCATGATGCACTGTTAGTACATTTCTTTCAGACTTCAATTATATTTCCAAGAGATTAAAAATTAGACAAAATGCACATTATATTTATTCACACATTTACCATTTTTGTGCTCTTCATTCCTCTGGGTAGATTCAAATTTTCATCTCATTTCATTGTCCTTCCTGAAGAATTTTCTTTAGTATACTTGATAGTGCTGGTTTGCTGGTGATGAATTCTCTCCCTTTTTGTTCAAAAACCTTGTATTCCATCCTTGGTTTTGAAAGTTATTTGTGTTTAGTGTAGAATTTGCTTGGTATGGAATCGATGGATTTTCTCTTATCTTTCAGCACTTTGAAGATGTTGCTTTATTGCCTTCTGACATGCATGGTGGTTGTTTTTTTAATTTTTTTTTCAGTGTACCAGAATTCATTGTTTATGCTCCACACTTAGTGCTCCATGCTATATGTGCCCTCCATAATAGCCACCATCAGGCTCGTCCAACTTCCCACCCCCCTGCATGCATAGTTTTTCACAAGAGCTCCGTCTTTCATCTTGTGTTTATTTATTTGTAGTGTGTCTTTTTGCCTCCTCTGGCTATTTTTATATTTTTCTCTTTGTCACTGGTTTTCAGTTTTATTTATTTTAAAAAATTTTTTAAATTATGTTATGTTAATCACCATACAGTACATCATTAGTTTTCGATGTAGTATTCCATGATTCATTTTATTATATTGACTTGCATGTTTTTTTTGTGTGTGTATTCTCCTTGGGGTTCATTAGATCCTTGGATCTATGTATTTGTTTTCATCAAATTTGGGGGAAAATCGGCAACTATTTTTTAAGTTGTTTTTTTTTTTTTTTCTCTCTTTCCCTTTGTCTTCTCTCATGTTGGGACTACAATTACATCTATGTTAGAATAGTTGATATTGTGCCACAGGTCACTGAGCCTCTGTTCATCTTTTTCCCTGATTTTTGTTCTCTGTGTGGTCTTTTTGGATAGATTGTAGCACCAGGCCTCTAAGTTTACTTTCTCCAGTGCCTATTTGTCTGTTAACCCATCAGAATATTTATGATCTTAAATATTCCATTAATCACTAGAATTTCCACTTAGGTCTTTTAAAAATCTTCTTTTCCTCTTCTCATCATGGTGATGCTTTCCTTTGAATATAATGAAACATGTTTCTCATCACTGTTTCAATGAAATGTTTGATAAATCCATCATTTTTGTCATTCTGGGCCTGTTTCTATTGACTGATCTTTCTTCTTTCTGTATTAGTTGGCTAGGACTTGCTTCCATACCAAAATCCCACAGACTGAGTAGATTAAACAACAGAAATTTATTTTCTCAAAGCCCTACAGGCTGGAAGACTAATATCAAGATGACAGCAGGGTTGATTTCCTCAGAAACCTCCCTCCTTGCCTTGCAGATGACGACCTTCTTGCTGCCTCTTCATATGATATTTTTTTATGTGCATTTGCGTTCTCTCATGTCTCTGTATCCAATTTTCTCTTATAAAGACATTAGTCGGATTGGAATAGGATCTACTCTAAAACCTTATTTTAACTTAATCACATCTTTAAAACTTTCATCTCCAAATACAGCTATATTCTGAAGTACTGGCGGTTTGATTTTTCAACATAATGAATTTTGAGGGGACGTAATTCAGCCCATAACACTCCCAATTTTGGTTTATAAAATTCTTGGTGATTTCTCATGGAGTACTGTACATTGTGGAGTTTAGATGTTCATTGCCAAATTCCGATCTCTTCAATACTGTTGGACTTGTTTCTGGCATGAAGTTTTGTGACTTGGGTTCAGTTTGATCTTTCTGGGTATAGATCCAGAGCACCTCCAGTCTAAGGCTAATTTTACCAACATCCATCCTGCCTCTTGCAAGTAAGGTGGTAACTTTCTAGAACACTACCCATTGCCCGCGTATGATAAGGAGATCTTTCCGTTCTGGCTTGTGGGAATATGAATTATTCACAACCTTGTGTCAACTCGGAATTGTTTGCCTTACTTCTCCCTGCTAGTTCTTTATCCAGATTCACGTAGTTTCCTCTCACGCAGAAGCACATCAGTGCTCAGCCAAAGACTTGAGGATAGAGCTTCCTTCCTTGGATCTCTCTTCCCTTCCACAAATTCCAACCACTTTGTTGTCCATGAATTCCATTCTTTTGTCTCTTCAGCTCAATGGGAATCCCAGCCTTGGCTTGAGTTTCTCTGTGCTACAGGCCGTAGATTGCCTCCAAGCCATAGACTGCCTCCAGGCCATAAGCAAAGACAGTTGCTGGCAACTGGTTTTCTCACCTTGGATTTTTCTCTTTGTCTTAGGAATCACTGTTCTGTTCTACCTACTGTCTAGTGTCTGAAAATACTTATTCCATATATTGGGTTTTTCCCCCTAGTTTTTCAATGCATGAGGGTAAGTCTAGTCCCTGCTACTCCATAGCCACAAGTGAAAGTTCTATTTTTGTAGTTCTTTGTTTCATTCTTCAAGGTAGAAAGTTACAGTAAAACCATTTTTTAAATATTTATTACAAAATCTTGGTACCCATTTAAATGGATTTACTGGTTTTTTTTCAGCACCACTTATTCTCAGATACGATAATGAGGACATACTATATTTATCCAAGATAGGATATGAATTGTTAATCATTTTGGTATCCTAGGAAGAATTCAGTGCAAATAACAAACTTCAGAGGAAGATCGATGTGACATACCAGTCATTTCCTGGGATTTATTTAGTCGATTTGTTAGGGATATGTATAATTTTATCTACTAAAATTTTATGTTAGCAACAATAAACCTGCTTGGCATTTGGTGTAGTTATTACAGTGCATAAATAAACAAGAAAATGTATACAGATTAATATGCTTTTGTTTCAACATGGATATAAATTATTTACTTAGAATTATCCTTTCAAACTGGTAGTAGCTTTCTTTCTTTTACTCATCACTGCCCATGACAATTCATGGGATCTTTAGAAAAATGCATATAAAACATCCAGTAAGAGAAGACTGACATGATCCAGTGTGGATGGACATCTATCCGCTGCTGCTCTTGATTTGGTTCCTGCATCTGATGGAAAGGTTGAGAGCAGACTGCTCACTTTCTGTCTGATTATAAGCAAATCTGTGCTCAGAATTAGATTCTTTGAATTATCCTGAATTCTAGCAGGGCAGCATGAAGTACATAAAATATCTTCATGGTGATCATTTACATTTGGAAATAATTGGGAAGTTAATTCTGTATGCAAAGCAGCAAGAAATGAACTTCGTTAATACCTTCAACATGCTCCTGACCCATACTTCGTGTTATGTTCTGCCTAATTTTCCACCTGATTTTCCCTTTTTTCCCTCTCTCTCACCAGGAAAACGGTTGGTGTTTTCTGCTGCGGACCCAATTCAATTTCTAAGACTCTTCATAAACTGAGTAACCAAAACAACCCATATGGGACAAGATTTGAATACAATAAAGAATCTTTCAGCTGAAAGCCTTTGAGAGGAGCCAGGACTCTGAACAAGGAATGAGTGCAATTTCTAAGACTTTGAAGCTCAGCTGGATCAAGTAGCTGTACCATGCCAAAGAGTAGCAAGGTTTTCTTATTTATGATTATTTAAAATGGAAAAGCAGAGGATGTGGCAAGATGACAGGTCACATTACATGTTTAATCGGGAAACCAAAGAGGCCCTGAAGAATAGTTGCTATGATGATTGACTTTCCAGTGCTCAAATGAAAAGAAAACTATTAGATGCACACTGTTGATTTTTATGGCAGATTCAAGAACTCCCTAGGGAGGCACCGCACTTGCTCACTGTGAGGCTGATAGCCTTGGTCTTCTTTAAATTGTTTTTGGTTGAACACATGCAAGATTGAATGAAATTAAAAATGCATTGAAACTCAGATTACATTTTCTACGTGAGTATAAACAGAGTAGCTTTGATTGAGGAAAGCTCCAGGCAAATATAGTAGATGTTTGAAGATATAGCACAGGACTCTGTATTAATACGGGTACTTTGTGTCTCCTCTTCCTCACTACTGATGCTAATACCTCTATTTGATGTCTGTGGCCTTAATGCCGAATGAACTTTGGTAGATGTTGCTAGAGTATCTATTTTTATGTTTTTCTTTCTTCTTTTTTCCTTTGTCTACGGAAATCTGCCCTCCTTTGCATACATTAGACACAATGATTTAATAGGTCTTTTTCATCTGCAATTTACTTAATCTATTACTGTTGCATAGTAATGAGGAAAATATCACTACTGTAAATCATAATGGAATATATAGACTAATAACTCTTCCCATTGTTCAGCATTTTGGCCTCTGTTATTCTTATTTACTTTCTCCCCCAACGTAGATTGTCTTATTTTTCACCTCTGAAGGTACTTTGTTTAATTTGCACTTTGAGACTGAAGAGCACTGTGTCTCTCCATGGTCACTGAGATATACAATATCTCTCTTTTGCCACACGTTGGTTTATACTGGAGACATGGAAAGTGCAGTGACGTTCCTGAACACCCAACAACCAAACCCTGTACTTTACTTTCTACACAAGAGGAAATACTTCATTAATTATTTGAATTTAAGTTCAGAATCAGGAATATTATTTGTTGCACTGTCTGGTATTCAGGGTCTTGAAGGGGAAATTATCGAGTTTAAAGTCACTGTTGGGACAATACTGTATGATCCTATCACTTTATGCTCACTGGCCATTATATTCTTGGCTCAGAGGAAAACATTACCCTACATTAAGAATTTAGTCGTTTTTGCAGGTTAGTGATTTTGTTTTGTAGACATCTATCAATCGATATCAAGTAGAGCACATTGCTGAAATAAGTAAAAAGACTTATCTTGCCTTTGTTAAAATTGTGCATGGTTTCACAGAACATGACAGATGTTACCATCATATTTTTGCTCTGATTCACCAGTAGCAATCAAGCCTGGTAAACCACCTAGCATTGAATGCCCCTGAACATATTACTTATAGATATTTCTTCTTTTCCTTGGAATTCTTTCTTCTTCCTTCTGCGGAGGGAAGACAAGTCAGAAAAAGATATGGGAAATGTGCAATGTTCCTACAGATTTAGCTCTGAAGGCATATTTGATAACCAGTACATCTTGGCAACACTTTCTAAATCAAAAAGAATTTTCATAAAAACACAGAAAGAACAAGTAAAAAGGAATTTGAATTAGTAGAGGCTTGATGTGCAATACTGACTCTTTGCTGATCATAGTTTATTGATGTGATTATATTAATATGCCTAATTTCAGTAAAAGAAGATTTTTTTCAGAAAAGGAGACCTTTTTCCAGGTAGGTCTGCTATTCTGGATGAACAGCTTTGTCTCTTTGAAATTCTAGTCGATGTTCAAACATGGAGTGTTAAATACAAGTCATCTCTGCTTCTGTAGGTAATAATAAATTAGATTTTCATCATGCGTGTAGAAGAGAGAGAGTTTTGTTTTGTTTTGAGGGATTTTTTTGTACCCCCTCTGGGCCTATGTCTTGTCCGACAAGTCTTAAAACAGTCATGTCGGTGACAGTAAATGTTAAAATGGTATCATGGGAACTCTATAAAGTACATTTACTTTTGCAACAAATAAAGCAGGCAGTGTTTTTTTCACAAGAGGATGCAAGTTGAAGAAAAAAATCTATTTGCATCTGGACTAGCATCAGAGCCTTAAGAGTTTGGTTCTGCAGCTGTAGATGTCACTGGTCTGTGGTGTAACTGGCAAGTTGCTCCCACTCTGGGATTAGGATTTCTTAATTGGACTAGATTAGTAGTTATTAATCTTTTCTGGGTAATGTATCTTTTTGAGAACCTGATTAAAAGTGAATATAATGACATTAATACAAAATATTACATACAATTTTGGGGAGCCCACAGTCTTCCAAACCAAGGACTCCAATTTAAGAAACTCTGAACAGAATAATCCATCACTATAGCTCTTTCTACCTATACATTTTTTGTGTTTTTTTTTCATTGCAAGAAACTATCCATTTTTGTAAGATTTTTAGTAGGAAATTAACTCTGTGGACAAAGGAAAGGAAATTCTCTTTATATGCACTCAAACAGAGAATCCAACAGAACGTTCCCCCAGTTTTTAATTTTAGATCTCCTGCTTTATGCAAAGGAAGGGTGTGATTTTACATACCCATATAATAAAAGACAGATTCATATACATACATACATACATACTACACGTGTATTCATGGCTTACTTTTTTTTTTCTTTTTCTTTTTTTAAGTCAGGTTAAAAATGAAATAATAGGGTTTTTTTTGGTTTTTTTTTTGGATTTTTTTCATGTAGCAATTTAAAATGCCAGCTGGGTGATTGTGATAACAGAAGCACTTACATTAAAAAATAAAAGCAATATAGACAAAGGATAGGCTGAATTGATTTAATCTCCATATCCAAGTTACTTACTACTCCCCAAATCACTGTTTCCTTGGAGCATTCGAGCAGGTAATAGACTGAAATTGTAAGGTATTTCTAAAGAGGCTGGTCAGAGGCAAATGGGCCGTTGTCATCAACAGATAATGCTTGTGCCTAAGAATATTTATGATAGTAGAGAGAGAAAAAAAAAACCTAAGAAAATTTTTTTTCCTTAAGGTTAACCCAGCTTGAACAGTGATGTTGTTTTTAAACAAACTGGTAAGATACATTTTTAAGTGCTACTTATGATAAACATTTCCTTTTCATGTGCAGTCCAGGATATTTTCATATCCAATAATGTTATAGAAACATAAAAGGCTGAAGTTAGGAGTACTCTTATTTTGTGGTCAAGAATACCAAGGCATAAAGGGAAATGGTAGCTTGCTTCGTCATCCACTGGGTGAGATGTACAGCACAGGGGATACCTAGTCATATCACAGTAACCTTATGGTGACGGGTGCTGATGCACTTACTGTGGTAGGGGAAAAAAGTCAACCACTGAGTTTGTCACAAAGCTGAAACTGGAGTTCATCCTTCCTCTTCTCTGCTACTGAAGGGCTCTGCCCCCTCCCTATCACATACACATCTAGTAAGATGCATCTGGTCCCGTGAGTTTGCTGTAAACTCTATTTAGTGCGAGGTGGAAAGTAATGTACCATGGGTTAATTTCAGATTCAGGTGCAGAAAATCACACTTTTGTTCCCTATGTATCTTCTGATTCTAAATATGTTAGTCTTTTATGTTTTGCCAGTTAGAACCAATTTCCAGAAATCCATTTTAAAATACGGTGATTATGCTAAAGGGGTTATGTTCTCCAGAACTTTGAAGAAATATGGAATAGTATGGTTTCTAGGAAAAACTAATATTTAATTTTAAATTTAGATTCATAAACAGGAGTCATAACTTCCCAGCTTTCTAAACGTCCATGGAAATGTTGATATTAAAACAGATGATTGTTGTTCTCTTCTCACATGAGCATCATGTTCAGGAGAAAAGAAGCAGTTTTTTGTTAACAAGTGAGACAGGAAATAAATGAAATCAAGCATAACGAGCATTTACTTCAACCAGCACAGAACAATGACAACTCTATGTTTCCTTCTGTCTAAATCTCCACTCCATTACCCCAGCTTCTTTATCCCATACTGTGATATTCTCAAAGGACAAAGTTGCAAAAGCTAGCTAGATGAAGTTTTCCAAAAGAAAGAAGCAGAAGACCTTCAGTACTTAGCCAAGAAGAGAAAAATGGCCATGCCAGCCACTTAAAATTAGCAAAGAGTTAAGCAATGTTGCCTTAGAACAGAGACCAGAAATTTTCTTTGAAGTGAATACACAGAATGTTTAGTTTCTCCTATACAAAACTGTTATATTCCTGTTGATAAAATCTAAAAGTGGATTTCTTATTTTAAGCATTGTGGCAAAATTACCAGTAATCTTCCTGCAGTGTTAGGCTACAATTTAAGTATTGGTGAGGGCAAGAAATGCCTCAGAAGAGCAAAACTAGGAAGACAAAAAAAGGAGTCAAAGAAAGAGAAATTACTGAACACATCAGGATGTGATTATGCTTTTCTTATCACAACTCAATAGATATTCAAGTGTTTGGCAAAACTGGTTGTTACTGTGGTTTGGGAAAATGTAAGAGAATATAATGTTTGGTTTGTTTCTAGGGGTCCTTTCACATTTTCTTTGCGACTAGAATTGTAGCAAAAGCTTTACCTTTGATCACAATTGCATCTGGCTTCTAGGAGAATTAGAGATTTCATGAGCTGCTGGTTGACCTGGACACAACCCCACCATTTAGACAAGAACTAGCACTATGTAAATGCTCTAATATATGTAGCAATAAAGAAGGGGAGTCTGCCAGGCCTTTGTTCAGCTAAATACACTGCACATTAAAATTCTCTCACTGCAAGGTCATATTTCTCAGCTCTCATCCTTCCACCCAGAGAATGAAACCTTCTTCACAAGTGCAGACACTGAGAAACAGAAGTTCTCTCTTGTATGTTAACAGTGTATCTGTTCACCTATATCTGCACATTCATTTGAAACTGGTTCTCAATTAGGATGTCTATATAATTCATTGTAGTGGCGAGAGAGCTCCATAGTGGACAAAATGGGAGCCTTGTTTGTCTGCTAAAAATATATAAGGCAGCCAATCCATTGGCCAGGGAGAAAGCAGTTACATATTCCAGGTTTTCCTTTCCAAGTGAGTCTTAAAAGAATGTAAACTACCTTATCACACATATGTTGGAATGTGACCTGAGTTGTACTCCATGTTCTGGGATTCGATATATTTCACAATTTATTCTTGATTCCCAGGGACTGTCCAGGAACATTCTAGCTCTTCAGTCAGCTTAACATCTTTAACTACCTACGTAGGCATCCACCAGGGGCAATTATATCCTTGTTTTAAAGAGGACCACTATTTTCTGACCAAGCAGCATTGACAGGGAACTCTTCTTCTTTTTTTTTCTCTCATTAAAATTTGATTCAGATTCAGAGTGGGGAAAAGTAGAAACTGCTTTCAAAAGTAGGAATAATTGACTGCAATTCTCTTTCCGCTGAGAGGGCCCGAGTCATCATCTTATCCAGCCACCTCCACTGTGTAGGGTAAACAGACCCTAGGTTAGAAATCTGAAAACTCGCAGGCTTTATCCCTGAAGAGTATTAGACTCTGTACATAAAAATGCATGTAATTTCTACCTCCTCCTACATCGTTTTTATTGGGATGTGGTAGAGCAAGCACGTGGAGAAGAGGGAAAAAATGCTGAGTTAAGAGGAATTTCCTGGGTAAATCGTCCTTAGTAAGTTTTTTGTCAGCATACTAAAAACAAAACAGTGCTCTGAGAAAGTAAAAACGCAGGCTTTTAGGAGTCACTGTCCATCACAACTGAAATGCTCAGTATTTAATTACGTTTTCTGGGCAAGTAAAGAAATACCCTCAAGCAAATAAACACCACTATCTATCTTTGTTTTTCTGAGATTCCTGTAAACAAAGTTGCCTGTTATGTCCAGTACAGCTGCCTTCTGGATTCCTCCTAAGAAATTTTGATCAGGCCCAATGTGGCTAGAGAGAGCTGTATTGATCTATGACAGTCAGGCTAGGAGTTGCTGGAGGGTGATGGAAGTTATTCTACTTAAGGTTTCATGGAGGAGAAAGTGAGTATGAGACATTCCACTGAATTAAAACTAAGGCCTATATCTTAGAACTAGAAATTCTGTAGAAGGAAAAAAAAACACTTCACTGCAGTTATTTTTTCCTGGATGAAATAAAATTTATCTTTTTTTAACTCTTACCAAAGATACTTCATGCTATGTATCTTCATCAAAGCTTGGGTTATTTTCTAGATATCTGTATTTAAATGTGTGTGTGTGTATGTGTGTGTTAGAGAGAGAGAGAGAGAGAGAAAGTAAATTGCCTGAATGAAAATGACATTCTGTAATACTGTGTATTGATGCTTTCCAGCTTTCATAATAAGCATTCAGTGGTGGCAAGTTTGCAATTGGAGGAAGCATTGTTCTATCAAAATATGAGAGGCTCGGCAATCCAAGTATGGCATTTGATACTTGTCTGGCTAAAATGAGGTTTGAGTTTATACCTTGCTAGAGAGGAAGCAGTAACCCAGAGTCAATACTTGCAAAGATTTGGAAAAAAGAATATATATATAGTTATTTTTAATGTAATTTTATTATTGTAAAGACACAGTATGTTTGTAGAAAACCTTTATTGTTTTAGAACATGGCAAATAAAGGTTGGACAAATGTACTTAAAATCCCTCTCATTATAGACTAATTGTGCACCTTTGGCAGTAATAATCAAGAATTGTCTCCAGGACTTTTAGAACACGTTCATGTTATTTTCATCCTAATGAAAGATCACACTAGTCTTACTTGTGACAATATTAAATAAGCAATATTTAAGAAATATTCCTTTGAAGAATCAAAAGTGGTCTAATTCCAAACCTCTCAACTCTCTTGTAACTTTCATTTCATCTAATGTATAATTGGGAAATAAAGAATTCTAAACTCTAAATTTAATATGCTGGGTTTGGAATTTTGGTTTTATTTTTTGAGGGGGGGCATTGGGGGATATTATTTCTAAATCTCACAATCGTGCCCACTGAAATATTTATACAATTGTATTTTTACTTTTTAAAAGATTTTATTTATTTATTTAACACAGAGACATCACAAGTAGGCAGAGCAGCAGGCAGAGAGAGAAGGAGAAGCAGGCTCCCTGCTGAGCAGAGAGCCCAATGCGGGGTTAGATCCCAGAACCCTGAGATCATGACCTGAGCCCAAGGCAGAGGCTTAACCCACTGAGCTACCCAGGCACCCCTATTTGTACAATTTTAAGATGTCAAAACTATATATTTTTTTCTGTATAGAAAACTAATAAAATATGTTCATTATTAAGTCTAAATGTTGAATTTTTATACTTTATCACTGAGGATTTCAAGTTTACCTAAACATTGCATTTGCCATAAATATTTACACCCACACTGTTTCTGTGGCTGAGAGGATTTTGTTTGCTGTATTCCCCTTTATCTGTGGTTTTTCTTTCCGTGGTTTTGGCTTCAGTTACATGCAGGCACCCGTGCTCCGGAAGCAGAAGGCCCTCTCTCTGACATATGGTCAGAAGGTCAATATGTAGTAGCAGCATAACACTATGTCAAGATGCCTGCGCTATTCACCCAACTTTGTCACCTTGCGTCAGTGTTTTACCATCTCACATCATCACGAGAAGAGGGGTAAGTACAGTACAATAAGATATTTTGAGAGAGGAAGACCACATTCACATAACTTTTATTGTATATTGTTATATTGTCCTATTTTATTATCAATTGTTTTTAATCTCTTACTGTGCCTAACTTATAAATGAAATTTTATCATAGGTATATATAGGAAAAAATACAGTATATCTAAGGTTCGGTACTATCTGTGGCTTCAGGCACCCACTGAGGGTCTTCAAATGTCTCCCTCGTGGACAAGGGGTATTATCTCCCTTTCTAGAAATCTGTGAAGTACACAAAATAAAGAATACTAATAGAATCCCTCACTCATGGGTTTGCCTGACATTTACATAGGTGGGATATGAGCAGCTTGCCAAAAGTTCTCAGAGCCACACCTGTGTTCCAGCACCATCTGAAAACTCGTCGTGTGATTCCCCCACCCCAGCAGAATAATAACAGACTAGAGCCCAAGATTCATTCCAGGTTGTGTTTGTGCTTTGGCTGTGATATAATTTGATAATAGGACGAGTGAAGATGTTTCAGTATATATGATTGTGGTCACTTTTAGGTCCTAGGGTATGCCTTGCCAGGTATACAAAGCTGGAAAGCCTTTTTGCATCATTTTGCAGAGTGAAAAGATACTTGCTTCAGGGTAAAAGATGTTATACCATCCATATTTACAAAAGTATGTTCTTGACATTAAAGTATTATTCATTATTTTCCCTAATCTCAAAGTCATTCATGGGTCAAATCAGATGCTACCATGCTCTAATCTTAGAGTTTTTATAAGTGGTGCCTTGTTTGTAGGGGAAGCAGTTTACTTCACTATGTGGTACTGCATTGTTCTCAATTCCTACCATATTGCAGTCTTCTAGTGATTTATTTTCAAAGAATCTGCTTTCCTCATTTCCTCATTCCTCAATCTGCTTCCTGTATTTTGCGAAGCTGTCATGCATTCTGTAATGGGCATTTCAATAGGTCAAGTTCAAATGCATTTAAAGGCAAGATTAGCAGTTATGTGCTTGCATTCCCTATGAGCATTATTTGCTTTGTGTCACAATGGGGTCAGGAGTGCATGCTTTAATAGCATTAGTGTTGTAAAATTACTCAGCAGCAGCAGGCAGTGAGGGAAAACCACAAAAGATAATTGGGGAAAAAATGTTTTTGGGGTACACAAATCAAGGAGACTTTGATGTAAATCTCAATCCTCAAGATTAAAAATTCCTCTAAAATGCCTTCCTTTATTCATGTTGATTACCCTGCTGTCAGGAATGTGTTTGTCAGAGCTCAAAAATATGAAAATGTGTAACAATAAAAGTTCCTCATCAGACTTTTTATTAGGCAATGAAATCTATAAGAAATCTTTTTAAGTAGCTTGTATTACAGAGGTCCTGTTTGCAGCTTGCTGATAAATGTCTCATCAACTGGGAGATGTAAGCAAACATCTAAAACTTGGTTTTGCATTTCACACGGAGACCCAAGGTACTGTGTAAAAAATACTTCTTTGACTTAGAGTGACTGTTAATTGTGACAGATTTCAAAGTCACCTTGCACACATTTTGACAAGGTGAGTTCTGAAATTAAATTTCCAGTATGTTCTGACAAAAGACTTTGGTAGGAGGTTTTGATTACCAAACAAATGCAGGCTTCAAGTTTTTAAAATAGCTGTCTGTCTGCTTTAGGTTTCTTTTAAGGTGGTGGTGAGAAGTAGTTAATTATTTATTTTTAAATCCCTGATGGGATACTTGCAAGGGAAAAAACATTTGGTCTTTCAAAGCAGATGGAAACAATATGTCTAGTAAAGTGTTACAACTGTGGGGGCTTCCTGAAGCTTGCTTTTTGGAGCTGTTGGCCCTGCGCTTTAACCTTTCTGTCAGTAACCAGAAATGTGCTCCAAAGTTTATCAGTGGGCAGACAACCCTGGGAACCACAGCTGCGAGCTGAAACTGTCCTATGTCCAAAGCTTTTCTTCTCCATCATTTAATATAGAATCCATTCTCCACCTGTTGCCTTGAAACCAGCTTTAACTTGGAACCTTTATCAGGACTCTCAAGCATGTATTTTTAATTTTTTTTTTTCTGTTGTTATCCTGGCCCAGCTATAGATCTTGGAACCCCTGGGACCTATAGTCTATTTGTTTGGGACTTTGGATTAACCTAGGCTCTGTTTCTGTCTCTTTTCCTTTCAACCCCTGAGCTAACATACTATCCTCGGTTCTGAGTTTCCTCTGTCTTGGGCTTAGGGGAGTCACACAGGCGTGGCTCATACCTGCCCAGCCACATCCCTCTGTGCCCATGGTCGCGGCCGCTGCCATTCACACACAGTATATTATAGAACCAGGTAACATTATGCAAAATTGAGAGAGTTCATTTCTACGTATAACTATCTATAACTAAGCGATACTCTAGTTATAGCTGAATCATGTTTTTGTCTCATAGTTTTGTTCTGTAGGGATATGCCGCACATGCCCCGAATTAGCGAATACTGAACCGTTGCTCCCATTTAGGATCTTGGGAGCCTCTGATCGTAATACTTTTATCAACCAATCAATACATAACCTTATGTGTATTTCTTATTTAATACACATTGTTGATTCATTGACATTGAACTCATGGCCAGCAGCACTTGTAACTCACTCCTGAATGAAACTTGTCTAACACAGTGTGTTTTCTACAAGGCACACTGCAGCCTTCTTGCACTTAGGAAGACTAGACAAGAATTCATGACGTTTGGGGACCATTTTAAACAGCAAAATCACAAACAAAAAGCATAAACATGCAAAAAATGTGGCACTAAATGAACCAAGAAAAGGACAGCAGTATGGGAGATGAAGCAAGAAGGCAGAAAGATGCCATGTTTTACATCAGTTGAGAACATGGACCCCAAGTGACTCCAATTCTTCATTGTTCTGTGCAGGTCTGCAAATGACCAGTAAACTACAGCAAGTATTGATTTGGGGGTTCCCAAAAATTTAGCAAGTGGGTGACTGATGCATAAGAAATCTATGAATAACAGGGTTATTGAGGTTAACAATCCATCTCTACTTTTCCTGGATATGGCAACTGGGAAGGAAGATTCTATGCCTTTTTGTAGCTTTCATCTTTATTCTTCCCACTTATTACTGATTTTGAGCTAACTTTTGGAGTATCTTTTCTATAGGTGAGAAAAATACTTCTCTATCTTGACCTGCTTCTCTTCTAATCCTTTTCCTTCTTCCACCTCAAAAATAGGGAATATTAACTTGATTGGAGAGAGTTTGGAATTTTTATTGGCTCACATTCATTAGTAGGCATGGTTATTGTGTGTAAAAGATTGTGCATATATTTGTGGTCAGAAAAAGTTAACATCCAGACCTGTGGCTTCTACCCTTCTTAGAAAGACCTGCTTATAAGGCTGGTCATTTGTAGGCATCTGGGAACTTAAGTTTCAGGAGTGTTCCCACCACCCTAACTGGTAAGAGTAGCTCAATATGACTAAATGTTTGCATAAGCAATAAGATTTACATTGAACACCTGCTTTTTGCTGGGAGTCAGGAATTTTGATAAGGGCTAGGCAAAGGGTGCCTGTGCGATCAATCCCCAACAAAAATTTTGAATCTCTAATGAACTTCCCTTGTAGACAACAGTTCACAAAGGCAACTAGCCACTGGTTGCTAGAGGGATTCTGTGTATGTTGATGACTCCACTAGGAGGGACTCCTGGAAGCTTGTGCCTCCCTCCTTCTGACTTCACCTCACCCCACATACCTTTTCCATTTATTGATTTTGCCTCTGTCCTTTTGCTGTAATCTTAGCTACGAATACAACTATATGCCAATTCCTCCTAGAGAGTCACCAAATCCATGTCATATTGGGCATCCTGACATAACCTGCATGCCTCTCACTACCTGGTCTCTTTCTGTTGTTCTGGGTGCTGGGGAGGCAAGTGGATGCAGGACCTTACCCACACTCTCTGCTCTCTCTTCCCTTTTCTTTATTCCATGCATGTGGCTGACTCTTAAAGCAGCCTGTCTGAAAATCGCTGTCTTCTTTGCTGTGTGTCTTTTTTCTCTTCACTTTCTTTTCTCCACCGGCAGACTAATAGCAGTAAATGCCCTGGATCCAGAATCATCCTTTACTAACAGCCAAGGGCTCCATTTAGAACTATTGCTTACGTCCTCTGGATCAGCCTTGCTTAATCAGAGAGCTCCATATTGGGGCTAGATACTGACCTGGTTACTAACACCACTTTTTCTCTTCTTTGCATCTTGTTGACCTCAGGTACAATCCCTGATACTCACAAAATAAGAGTACCTCACAAAACAGAAGTAGTTGTCAGAGCGGGATTCAAATATTCTCTTGTTAACTATCATAAAGACACCACCCACAATGCTGATACTCATCTGTTTCTTTTTCCTACCCATCCTCTTCTCCAACCTGTCTGTTCCCATCTTTTCCTTTGTGGGCTCTGCTGTGAAGATTAGTTTTTCTAAGATACACCTTTTTCTCTGTTCTCTTACCTGCATTCTCCAACCTCCTTATATCAAATCTCGTAACTTACAGAACAACAGACTTAACTCCATCAGCCATTTTTATTACACTTTCAAAAGGATCGGAGACCAGTTTCCTCACCATGCTTTGATTTATTTCATACAAAAGAATTACCACACCTGAGATCGCATTTGTCTGGTCAACACATGACAAGGTGAGGGGCCCATTTGATTGCTTATCAGGTGTCCCATTTTTAATGTTATACTTTGTCAAGACGGAGGCCAATGACTTGTTTCAATTGACTTTACAGATCAGTGTCTTTCTCGACCCACAGAATTCCAGAACTGACCATACAATGCAATGGTTTGTCTCCTTTTGAGACAAACTCCCTAAAATTTAGCATCATACTGCTTAAGTTAAAATCCTGCTTAAGTTTAGTCCGGTTATCTTGGATGATTTTTTTTTTCATTAACTTTTCTCAGCTTTAGTTTTCTTATCTAAAAAATGACAGTTCCATGAATGAATACACACGAAGTATTTAGGGACACAGAGAAAGTGCTCAATACTGTCAATAATGATAATTTTATTACATAGAGAAAGATGATTATGGAAGTCTAGAAGCAGGGTGCTAGAGCAGACAGGTATGAATTGAAAGTCTAGTTCTGCAATTTTGGGGCAGGTCTCTGTTCCTTAGTTTCTACCTTATTAAAATTAAGATAATATATCCACTTTCAGAATTTATATGAAAAGTAGCAATTACAGGGCGCCTGAGTGGCTCAGTGGGTTAAAGCCTCTGCCTTCGGCTCAGGTCATGATCCCAGGGTCCTGGGATCGAGGCCCACATCTCGCTCTCTGCTCAGTGGGGAGCCTGCTTCCTCCTCTCTCTTTCTTTTCCTCCTCTCTCTTTCTCTGCCTGCCTCTCTGCCTACTTGTGATCTCTGAGTGTCAAATAAATAAATTTAAAAAAAAGCAATTACATAATAATAGTGCTTAGAATTATGTCTAGCATATAAATAGACAAAAAGGTAACTATGATAAGTGTTATGGAAGAAATTAGGCCAGCCTGAAGAAATCCAGGATTAGACCATGGATAATTCTTCACTTTTTCCTGTATAATGATCTCGTTTATGAAAGTGTGTTTTAAGATATTGCTCTGAGGTGATAATACTTCCATTACAATTTCATAGTTATTTGTCTGTTTGCCTGACACCTCCAGTAATTGTTCATTTCGTTAATGAAGTGCACAGTCTTAGGACCTTAATCATTTTTATATTCTGGTTCCTAGCAAAATAACTGATTCTCAATAGGTTCTCAGTAACTTCTTGCTAAATTCAATCTAGTTCTCATTGTGTTGTTATAACTGAGGAGCATACAGATAGGAAACATTGGGTATTGCCAGAGGTACTTCTATGCATAGAAATAATCTTAAAATAGTCCTCAAGAAAGAGAAAAATATTATAAAGAAAAACCAAAAAGAATCAGTTAATCATTTATATGATCAAAGATTTTTTTTTAAAGCACTTACACTTTAATTATTTGACCAGTTAGGGAAAAGGTAGAATCAGACTTCAAAACTTGAGTATTAATTTTGATTTTTTCTTTGTTACTTATGAAACCAAGTCCTCTTAGTTCTTTTCTTTTTGAAGTTTCTCATGTCTGTCCTTTTCCCATGACTACTATCTCACATGTAAATACAGCTTCAGTCCCAGTTTATTAATTCATTGGCCAAAATGTAGAGGAGCATTAGAGACTACTCACATTACATAATAGAAATTATTTTTCCATGCATGTATATATTGAGAACATTTTTCATTAAAAAAATTCATTATCCATAGCTCTTAACCTTTTTGGTTTTTTATTTAATATCAATGGCTACAGTCAAAATTCTTTGAAGCATCAGCTAAGGAAGCATCTCAGTGAGAAGTTTCAGAGAATGCTCACTCCAGTGACCTGTAGTCTTCTGGGGAACAGGAGAACAGGGTTTTCTTTTGCTTTGTTAAAGAAGTTCTGTTACTATCAAAGGAAACAAACCAAAAATTCTTACATACTCTTTTTTGTCTTGTATTCGAACTTTGATTCAAGCATATCAGTCACTGGAATAACCAGAAAGATTAACTTAAATGTCATTACTTCCTTGAGATTTTCTTGATGCTACCAACAGATGCACACACAAGAGCACCCAACACACAATCCCATACATGTGCCAGGTAGCTCTACCAACATATGTTTGAAAATCCATTAACTTTGGAATCAGATGTAGGTTGGAATCCCAGCACCACATTAGCAATATGGCCTCAGGCATGCCTCTTAATCTTTTGATAGTCTAGCTTCCTTATCTTTCAATGAAGATAATACTAAACTTACAGAATTTTAGTGACAGTGGAAGGGGCTCAAATACATAATATGCCCAGATCTTCACATGACATATGATAAAGTCTTCTGTAAATATTAAGACCACCAAGTCTTTCAACTTCTATAATACTCCAATGACCTCAGGTCAAATCTGCTATAGCTTTATAGTCTGTGCATGTCAGTATGTCTTATATTTCTTCCTGGCCTGCAGACACTCTAAGGACAGCAGTTCTGTCTCGTCATTTCTGTATGCCCACACATCCAAGCCTGAGGATACTTAATTCCAGCCCATGACTTTATTGATTGCTTCCTACAAAGAATTGTTCTGAACTGAACTATTTTTATAAATTATTCCAGTATTGTCTATCATGAATGGCCTTTTCATCGTGATTTATCATGTTCTGGAAGCCCTAATGGGGGTGCTCACCATCTGCTCTAAGAACACTGTCTTCTAGAGCCATTAGCAGATTTATCATGTCACCACGCTTTCATTTCCTGCCGAGCATCTTTCCAGGAGCACTTTTCTCTTTTCGGGGTCACTCTTTCCACCGGCTTCTCCATTTTCCTTTATTAGGAACATTACCCAGTTTAATGCAATCTTGACCGTTTGCAGAACTATCAGCAGCCCTAGGTGTTTGCAAGTCCTTTATATGCTGAGGTGGGGCTGCTGTGATATTCTATGTACACATTGTGTTCATTCTGTTTTTAGTTTTCTCTGTTGGCTGAAATCTAACTTTTGTTGATTTCATTTTTGTTCTTCCGTGTAATATTCATCACGTGCTTACTAGAGGCCAAGCATTGAGAATATGCCTGGAAATCAACGTCAGCCTTGTCTTCATTGAGTTCTTGCTTTAAAGGAAAAAATAAATTAAACTGTATGTACACAAATAGTTATGTGAAAAGCTGTGGTAAATGCTGTGAAAGAAAAATAAAATATGAGAGGAAGATCTGTTTTTTGAAAGTGGCATTTGAGATCTAAAGTATGAGTAGGAATTTGGGGCAAGAGGGGAGTGGTATTTGGGATGTTAGGATGACAGAAAGAATCAAACATTTAATGGGCTAGAAACCAAGCAAAAGCAAACAAACCACCATGTGGTGGGAACACTGTGCGGGTAAGAAGCAGAATGGAATGAGATAGGCCTAGAAAGACAGGCAAGCCCCCAACAAGGAAACCTTTGTTGAGAGGACCTGGGAATTAACCAGAGCAGAATATTTGCTTTCCAAAGTGTTAGAAGCACACTTAAAAACAGCCACTTCGCATGTTACGGGGATTAGAAAAAGGCAAGTGAGGAAGGTAGAAGCCAGCCAAGAGGTTGTTGCAATAGTTTGAGCAAGAGACAATGATGTTTGAGACCAGACCAGTAGAGAGCATGTTATTCCACAGAGGGCAGGTGAAACAAAGGGACACCTTCCACATGCAAGGTATATTGAAAGTAGAACCAAGATGGAGGGTAAAGGGGGATGAGATATTAGAAAGGACTTCAGTGGCTTGGGTATAGGTGCCGTTTTTCGTGTGTGGCAGTTTGGGGGAGGAACTAATTTTTAGAAAAGTATTAAGTTAATTTTTATTTTTTATTTTTTAAGACGTTACTTATTTATTTGATAGAGAAGGAGGGAGAGAGAACATGAGCAGTGGGGAGGGGAAGCAGCAGACTCCCCTTTGAGCAGGAAACCCGATGTCGGGCTGGATTTCAGGACCCTGAGATCATGACCTGAGCTAAAGGCAGACACTTCACCCACTGAGCCACCCAGGCGCCCCGAAAGAACTTGTGTAAGTTTTAATTCCTGCAAGATATTTAAGTAAATTTTAAAAATAAGCAGTTGGATGTATCCATCTGGAAATCTGAAAAAAAAAAATAAAAACTTGGACTAGAGATATAAGCTTGAGAATCATCAATAATTGTGGAAATTTGGGAAAAGAAAATTCATGAAGAAAGTAGAATGGGAAGAGAAGAGGATCGTAGGGCTGTTGTGTTGTATTAGACAGATTGCTCCTTCAGGACTGAAAAACTCATTTCCCCAGCTCTTGGCACTGTTGGCTACAGACTGTGCATAACTGAGTCCCTCTCCAGGAACTAGAAGGGGATCTCTTGCCCAAATATCCACCTCCTCCTCAGGACAGCTCATACACAATGAGCAGACATGGTGGAAAAACAGAGGTTAAAAGACCCTTGCCTTGATGTGGGACAGTTCTAAAGGACTGTGTTAGTTTCATATAACTCTAGGATCACATGAGACATCAGGGAAACCACATAAAGACACCTGGTGTCAGAAGAAGCAGGCTCTGAAATAGGATCTTGCTGTGGGAAAACCTACCAGTTAATTGGCAATGAAAACTTTATCACTTTGGAGACTCTATCATCTTTGAAGAGTGGATCACTCCTGGCTTGTTGTAGTGAGAAGTTGTTTCAGACTTCACATGGAATACACCTCTAACTCAAGCATAATTTAGGGGTTTGAGAATTCAAGGCAAATGGCTCTTGTTAACTACTATGATACACTGAAAAAGAGACAATGAAAGCCTAGGAGTAATTATTTTAAGGTGGATGGTGAACGCCAGTGAACCTACAATGTAAGCTGATATGTGAAAGCCAGAGAGCCTCCTTGGCAGAATCTAAAGGGGATTTCAGCCCCTGCCACCGGAGGACAGAAACACCAGATAATCAGTCTCGGACTTAATAATATCGGAAACTGAATTGTTACAAAGTTTGAATTTTTAACCTTCTCAATTCTGATGCCTAAAGATCAGGACTCTGGTTGGAACTGAGTGGAATCCTGAGTCAAGTTGGAGACATTTGCATTGATGCACTGAGAAATCTTTTTTTAAAAATTTATTTATTTATTTTAGAGAGAGAGAGCATGAGTAGGAGGGGCAGGAGGAGAGGGAGAGAATCTCAAGCAGATACTGCCATGAGTGAGGAGCTGGATGTGGGACTCGATCCCATGACCCTGAGGATCATGACCTGAGCTGAAACCAAGAGTCAGATGTTCAACCAACTGTGCCACCCAGGCGCCCAAGTGAACTTAAAAATCTTGAACCCTCAGCTTCCCCTTTACCCTCTGGGCTGAAAAAGTGGCCCACTCATCCCCCTTAAAGGCTAGTCCTCTTCTCTTGCTTGAAAATGATACCAACTTTGTTTTGCAAACAATACACTCCTCTTCCAGTACCTACCTCCAACTCTCCTCATGGACATTGGATAATTAATTAGGGACAGGCAACAATATATGAAACTGCTTGCAGACACACTAAGTCAGTTAAAAGAAGAAAAAGTATATATACCAACAACGTATAGATTTAGCTGATACAAACCCAGGAAGATCAGGGAGAATATATATGAGCCTGGATCCTAAGGAAGCTGGTCAAGATAGGAAAAATTTACCAAAAGCGGAGCATCTCCCATGATACAGAATTTAAAATCTTTGAAAGAATCCCAGAAAACCATGCTCACGTGATGCGAGGATCACTCTTGGATATTTGAGGAAAAGATGGCCCTACTTAAAGGGAAGTGAAAGGTCAGAACTCCATGGCTGATGGTGGAGGAAGGGTCAAAGGGTAGACCAGGATAGATAGAGTGAACAGGACGGGAAAGACCACCTGCTGACTGTCTCATGGTAAGTCTTCAAGAAACATCTAATATCCAAAGTTATTAAGAAGCTCTGAGAAGGGCACCAGTAGTTTTGAGAAGCTCTCTGGTGTCTGTGCTCTGTAAGTCGGAACCAAGTGTAGGAGATGTAGCTTTAGAACAGACTCCGGCAGGGATCCTAGGATACTCACATTGTACAGCAGAGGAGATGTGGCAGGAAGCACATGACCATGGGATCCAAAGACTCCATCTCAGACCGCACCGCCCTGAAGCTGCCAGCTTGTCCATTAGAAGCTGCAGCCTGAGAATGGCTCCCAATCGGGAGGATCTGGTCTCCTTACCATGTGCAATAGCTTTTGCTCTATCAACTTGGCTATGATGAACTCCTGCACCAGAATTCCCGCTATGCTTCTAAAATGAGCCACAAGGAATATTCTCTGCTAGAGCTGGAAGAAGCATTTTGTCCCATTCACACATCTTCAGTTATTTGGTCAAGCACTAATCCAGGTGCTGCCACGAAGGGAATTTGTAGGTATCGTCCAAGGCCCCACTCAGTTGGTCAAAAGGGAGATTATTCTGAGTGGGCCTGGCTGAAACAGTTGGAAGCCCTTTCAACAGGGCTCGGCCTTTCCTGAATGAAGAGACTCCGACCTATGAAGACATTTCAGCTCATGTTCTTGGGATTCCAGTTTGCTTGTTATCCTCTCGCCTGAGTTGCTTGCCCTAAGGACTTCAGATTTATTTAATAATTACCCATATTGTATAAGCTAATTCCTTATCATAAATTTTTATACACTTATATATATAATTTCTGTATAATATATAATTTATATACATTTCCATTCTAATACATATTATTTTATAATACATATATATACACATATACATATAATACACCTATGTGTATTATATATATATCTACTATTCATATCCATTCTAGCTGCAGAGTTCCTTGTAGAGCTGGTGAGCCTTCCATTGGATTCCATTTTCTCTTACTTCCATACCTGCTTCTGTTACTCTCTCAGCAGTGTGAGTCCTACAAGTACTTCCTAACACATCTCCTGCATGTAAGTTTCTGCCTCGGTCTGTTTCTCAGAGAAGCCCAACTAAGAAATGTTCAGTATGCCTAGATAGAGAGCTGAGCACATAAGAGATGCTGAGAAGAAGTGAGTTCTATTCCAGAAACCTTAAGGGAAAAGTTTAAAAAGAGATCAAGCAAGGATCAAGTAGAATGAGTACCATAATGTCATCAGATTTGGCACTTTTCAGACCATTGGTGATCTTGGCCAAAAGGGTTACAGTGGAGAGGTGGAAACAGAGGACAGATTGGACTGGGTTGAATTGTAAGTAGGAGGCAAAGACATAGAGATCACACCTTTTTATTTTTATTTTTTATATTGTTTATATTTCTCTTTTTTTCAAATTCAATTAGCCAACATATAGTACATCATTTGTTTCAGATGTAGCGTTCAATGATTCATCAGTTGTATATAACACCCTGTGATCGTCACATATTTTTAAAGAGTTCTGTTAAACAGTTTGAGGCAAGAAATAGGGCAAAAGCTAGGGGGAAATGTGATGTCAAAGGAGAGTGATTTTGTTTTTAAGGTGAGCATATATAAATGCTAAAGTGCCAAGGGTCCTATTGAGTGGGAAGAGTTGAAGACACAAGAAAGGAGGAAAAGCAATGAAGTAAAGGTTACCCAGGAGTTCAGAAGGGTTGGGATCTCAAGTTTATAGAGATGGGGCTTTGACAGCAGGAAAGATATTTAAATGGGAACAGCAGAAAATAAAAATGAGATGAATAAAAATGTAGGAAGTTTGTTGATTTGTTGGCAGAAACAAAGGATATCCTATCTGGTAATTTCATAGACCTTATATGTATAATTCAAGATTGCAACCTTGTGAATCATTCCTAATCTACACTATAGATATAGATACACACACATAAACTGTAATTGTGTCTATATTTCTCTCTCTACTGAAGAACTCTATATCTTAATAAACTGGCAAAATAGAATAATAAGAAAAGGAACTATTGTTAGAGTTGTTAAGGTGAAATTGTCTTTCATGGTTTTGTATCTAAATTTATTTCTCTTCCATGATTTCTTGATTTGATTTAGGCCAGGAGTCAGTTAACATTTTCAGTAATCGACCTGATAGTGAATATCATAAACTTTGGTGGGGGCATATGGTTTTTGCTGCAAGTCCTCAACTCTATCACTGTAGCATGAAAGTAGCCATTGGCAGTGTGTAACATAAATGAATGCATGTGGCTGTGTTCCAATAAAACCTCATTTACAAAACAGGTGGCAGGCAGCATTCTGGCTGTGGGCTACAGTCTGTCAGTGCTTGCCATGATTTTGTTGACTACCTAACTACCTCATCTAATGGGTGAACTTGATGAGTTCAATTCATTTGTCAGTTTCTTTTTGAGATCAAAGAGATGACTACAGAAGAATGACCAGAGTGATATAATCTATCTGGCTTTTAAAAGATGGAGCTATGGAGTGTAGATGGCTTTTAGAAGCCGAGAAACAGGGAAATGAAATCTTCTCCAGAGCCTCTATAAAGAGCACAGCCTTACTGCCAC
Source organism: Lontra canadensis (assembly GCF_010015895.1). NCBI lineage: Eukaryota > Metazoa > Chordata > Mammalia > Carnivora > Mustelidae > Lontra > Lontra canadensis. The sequence continues at coordinate 10,978,059 of NW_022631001.1, forward strand.
CTTGATTTTAGCTCAATGAGACCCATATTGGACTTCTTGTCTACTGAATTACAAGATAACAAATTTATATTGTTTATGCCACTGTTTGTGGCAATTTACTACAGTAGCAATAAAAACTAATACAATCAACAACAAAGTTGGCTTTGATTTTGGAGAGAGGTCAATTTGTCTTTCTGTTTTTTCTCTCTTTGTTTCTCTGTACATGGCACATATGCGCGCGAGCACGCACACACACACACACACACACACACACACACACACATTGATATAAATACATCTATGCTTTGCAGTTATTCTGCAAGAGTATTTAAAAACTGACATGATCTGCTAAAGACTGACCAAATTCTAGGCAGAGTATTTCTCAAAAGCACTAAAAATAAAAGCATTCAAACTTGTCCCGGGGCTTGGTTTTCAGAGTCTTCCCAGCCTTCACTACCCCTGTTTACGTGATCTTATTTATCCGCATAGCTGACTCTGACTCTCCATTGATTCAGTCTATTTTAAGGCCTTGTGCTCATTCTTCCAAGGATGGATGGATTCTAGTGTTGCTGGGATTTTTTGCTTTTGGTTTTGTTTTTCTTGCATGATTCTGATAGCTTGATGCACACACTTCTATATCTAGCCAAGATGTACATCTTATTTTGAGACCAATTTACATGCATGTTATGTCCCATCTCTCTAAAATTGCTTGAGTCTGGATTTTCTTCTAATTTTTGTGAGAGAAAAAAAAAACTGCCCATTAAATTGATGTTATAATTCTAAAAAAGACTTATGGAAAGCAGCAACGCGTCAAGTGGCAATTAGAGTCTTCCGTTCAAAAAGAATTGCAACTCTTCTTCCTTCTTCAAAGTTCTTCACCTCTTTGTTTTCTCCTTCATTCCTTTTGATCTCTTATTCTTAGACTTCATCTCTGCATTTTTAAATCTGTGCAACCCTTTTCAAAAGCACTGTGGCAATTCATTAGAAAAGACATAAAATTATTCATATGCTTTGATCCAGAGATTGAACTCCTGGAAGATAATTTAAGAGAAACTAGACGCCAAGAATGCCCAGATATTCCATACAGCACTAAACACAATTTAAAAACTAGATAAAACATACCAAACTATTGAGTCATTATACCATGCCCTTGAAACCAATGTAACCCTGTGCATTTATATGGGAATCAAAAATTTTTAATTAAGAGAAACTAGATAAAACCTAAATTTCCCATAGCAAGGAACTGGCAAGTTATGGCACACCAGCATAATTGAGTAACAAACAATAATGGCATTTATAGTTAGGAACAAAGAATTGGAATTGGACCCTAGCTAAATTAACTAAATTAGTAAACTGGCATGTGAACTTAGGCGAAGTATGTCTCCTTTTTAAGCCATTGTCTCCTCATTTGAAAATACAAATAATACTTATTCCCATATTGACACAGAAGTAAATGAGTTCATATAATATGAAGCACTCAACACATTTCTTGAACTTCTTGAATTTCTTGAATCATAACTACTCACTAGATTGCAACATCTCTGGTATTTATTTTCAAATAAGAAATTGGAAATCACTATGATTATGATTGTAATGCACACCAAAATTGGTACATTAACATGAAGTTATAAGAATCATTTCTTATCTTGCTAATTAAGAAAGGAACTTAAAAAACAATTAGATAAGCATGGGCTATCTACAGTTTTAATAAAGCTTATATTTTAAAGAAATACTCAAATTATTCCCATATAGTTTTAAATAGCTGAACGATTTGAAAGCCCTTAAGACCTCCAGTAGTTGCCATAGGCAATTTTATATTCATGATACTGTACAAACTAGCAAATGCTTTTGAAAATAAGCAGGATAAAGTAAAAAAAAAAAAAACAAAAAAACACAAAACCACTTTTTACTTGCATTTCAGCAGCTTTCAGAAGGAGTCTCATCAGAAGGGGAGTGGAACTTTGTTCTACTGACATGCCCTCCAGAATAGCACAGGCTAACAATAGGAGGCTCCAATGAGGCCCTTTTTATGATGGCAAAGAAAAACGTTCTTCAAATAAAGCCCATATAAACAAGGAAAAGGCTATTTAAAAACATCAACCATCAATGCCAGTTGTCAGCCTTCTAGAGACACTGGTTGAAATGACTTGTACCCATCACATACTTATTTCTACAGATGGAGAATTATATATTTGACTTGTTGGAAAGGTTGGTTACTAAAAATACTCTTTTTTTTAAAATAAAACACAGAAAGAGGAACAAAAAGAGTGGCAGCTGCTTATTCCTTTCTCTGTAACAAAATGTGACCTGTAATGTAGCAATAGAAAAAAAGCAGAGCCAAAAATGAAGCAATTTATAAAAGCCACACTCTAAAACAATGCCGCGGAATATAATGTTGGTAAGAATTTAATGAAACTGTCAGGTATCTTCAAATATCAGTCAGGTAATTTGGGTACCTCATTGAGAAAACCTTACTGAGAATCAGTGTGGTGGTGGTTTTATCACAGATATTGCTGCTACACAAGTAAATACCTTGAGCCTCTAGAGAAACAACACAATATTCTATCTTGAAATGCAGTGATAAAGAAGGGAATTGTCTTGTGATAAAGAAAAGAACGACAGACCACTGTCAGGAGCAATGAAAATTTCTGGGGTGGACTTCTGTTTGAGGTGCTTTGTAAAAATGGTTAAAAATACCTCTTGGACTAAAATTTTGCCTCCAAGTCAAACCTTACTAAGTAACTGCATTGTGTGCCGAGATTTGACTAAAGGCAACCAACCATGTTCCCTATTACAGCTTCCTCAGAATCTTCTGGAGATCATTTTCCAAATTTTTTTTTCCCACTTTTTGTTCTCAGTTTTACTGGTTCCAATTCCCAGTTAAATTGAATCCAGTCCTCAGTTGCCAATGTTAAGAAAAAAAATTTTTTTCTGGTAGGTGATAGGCCAAGTTGAGGAGAGAATCCCTTATATTTGCCCTCAAGCCCCCCAGAACCCCCACTGTCTAAATAAATACACTGTACCCCATCCCTTGCCTGACTTTTCTTCACTAATCATCTGAAATTAGGCAAGTTAGTCAGTAAGTCTGATGACTAACGAGAGTTAGAAGATCATATTACTCTATTTGAGTTTATTAACTGTTAGTAATTTCTGAGAGTCAAAGATATTACTTCAGCAATAATTGTGAATTTCTCTTTATCCTAAATGAAAATTAGCCAAGATCATTTGACCAATCTGTATAAATAGGCTAATTCTTGCTCTTCTTTGAAATTGAAACTGGGACTAAGTGAAATGTAATCATTTAAAGTTATATGATCTTAACTCTCTATTCAGTCTTCTCCAGATAAAGGCATTTTTAAGAGCTCCATTTTTCAGTCCACTCATTTTTAAATGCATTCATAAACAATCTGAACACAGTGCTTCAGAGCTTAACGGGAACTATAGAATATTTTAGTTGAAAGGTACCATACAGGTCTGTTGGTCTCCTTTTAAATACTCTCCCAGAGATGTAGACAACTCTGTCATTAAATCTTGGCATTAAGAGACAGTGGGAAAACAGTGTCCAGAGATGAGGTGGGAAAGGCAAATCAAGTAGCAAATCTAAAGTTATATTGAAAATGCTGAGCAGACAAATGCTGACTAAGCATAAGAGAAATGAAAGATGGAGGATACCAGGACAGAGCAAATGAGGCTGGACATCCAGTGGGAGTGCAGATTGGCATCTGGTGAAACACCCTGGAATACTGTGGAAGAATCACAGGGACTTTCTGTGGAACATGCTTGGCCTTGTTTCTAAATAGGGAGTTGTTAAGAGTCCTGAGGAGATATAAGTATTACTATAGACTTAATACTTAAATTCTTTTTGTAGAATTCAAGTTGAATTAGCCATACAACCTTTATGAGAAGAATTATAGTGGTGACCACTTGTGATTTTCTAAGGGTGCACCTTTTGGGTTTGGAAAGCTCTGAGTATTGGACAGTTTTTCCTTTTATTGGACCAAAATGGTCCCTTATAACTTCCAACAACTGGTCCTTATCTTTTATGCTATACATAGCTATAATAGAAATGTAATATAAATTGTACTATTCTTAGAATTTCAATGGGAACCAAAAATTCGAGGAACAGGATTATCTGCATATCCTAATTTAAGGATTAATAGCCAAGAGAAACAAAAATGTGATTTTACTAGGACTGCAAGAAGGCAATTCACATAATAGTTCTCAAACTTCACATATTTTGTAGCATTTTAATGTCCTCTAGTAAAAGTCTTCTTAGAAACTTAAAAAAAAAAAAAGCTTTCAATAGGATTATCACTGTTATCAACATATTTAATGAGTATATCTTGAGATAGATACTTAGCCAGATTTATCATACAGGCGTGACCTTTATTTTCAGTGACCTTCAGACACATAGTCAGAACTATGGCAGGAAGGAGGTGAAAGTTGTTGACTATTTGAAGTCCCTAACACATTGGAACAAGAATATAAAATACAAAGGAAACATTATGCTTTCTGAGGAAAATAGAAATGTACTTCTCAAGTTCAAAAGAGTCAATGTGGATTTGTTACTATTTTATTAAAATCAAAGGAAGGGGACAATAAAAGGAAACATTTCATTAAACAATCAGGAGGAAAGATCAAAATTATTCCCACATTTTTATAAGAGCATTTTCATTCAGATACAGGTAGCAGTTACTCGTTACTAAATGGCGTCCTTTTCTTAGAAATATGGGTTTGAGGAAAACTATTAAAGGAATGATTAAACGACAGTGAGGCAAGCAGAGGTGTATTCTACCTGAATTGGAGGAGGAGTGGGTACAGTTTCTATCAATCCTGATAATAGTCTTCATAAACAAATGCCAGGGATTGCTCTGGGGACAACTCCTGGGAACTTGAACATCATTTGATTTAAAGTGAGGGCCTTGTTGGCCTTACTTTATCACCTAATCCTTTCATAAATGGGTCTGATACAACAGACTGTGGTAATCCTCCTTTTCCATGAGGAGTGGCTGCTTTTCTTCATGGAGCTGCTTTCTCTTGCGACGACGACACAATAGACGAGTGATCCCTCCCAGCACAACAGTGAGGACCGAGCCCACCACAGCAGCCCCAGTGAGCCATGGCCAGATTCGACTTGCTTGTTCTAAGTAGGGCCTTATGTAATCCTGAAAAATGTCCCGTTCTGAAACAGAAAGATATCCCATGTTTTGACTGTTGTCATCATTAGCTGCACCATCATCATCATCAACATCATTATCATTAACATCATCATCATTATCTTTGCAGAGTACTATGGAGTCAGATGCTTGGGGCTGAATGACAGCTCTGCCACTTATGAGCTGTAAGAGCTCAGAAAATTCACACTTAATACTCCTATGCCTTAGTTTCTTCATCAGGAGAACAGGAACATAACCCCACCTCATTGGAATGTTTTAAAATTGACTGATAATATCTAACCTATAAATTATTCAGTGTCTACAACCAAGTCAACTACCATAACTTTCAGATCTTTATTCTGATATTTGCTTCCACATTTCTAAATAACAGGCAAATATTACCATCTTTTAATTCATCAGGTTTCTATCTGGAGTTCTTCATACAGAAATAATAATTTTGTTCTCTTACAACTCCCTTTTTCTTTCCTCCGTCTTTTCAGTATAATAATTCATGATTTGGGGTCAAATCCACATCAAGGATTTTCATTGGTTTTAGTATATAAATATTCACAGTGGAAACAAAGATGGTGCTATGATTACATTTCTTTATATTATATTTTCTTGGGAGTTAGTAACTTGTATCCTTCTGTTTGATTTAAAAATACCATCACTACTTATAAGATACTCTAAGATACTCCATATTCATTTTGTATACAAAGAAAACCAGAGAGTGCATCTTGGGCTTCTTTTGCACCAAATTATGTCTATGTGACTCAAGTCTTGAACAAAAGCAATATGTGTAACTTTTCGGCAGTTTCCTTAAAAATAAGAAGCTATGTCTTCTCCTTTCTCCTTTTTGCTTATCTGGAATGCAGATCGTGTGTCCATGAGCCATCACGGACCATGTGGTCCAGATTAAACCCTAGGTGTTGTGGAATCACAAGAAAGAGGCAGCTCTGGTCCCTGAAATTGTGGAGCTGATATTCAACAACATACAAAGACTGCTGCTTGAGCAGTAAGTCAAGTAATATATTTAAGCCATTGATCTTTGAACCTGCATTTGCTCCCTATCCCTACCTTCCCGTCCTCACTGATGCAGAAATTTTAACCTTTTTTGTTTGTTTTGTTATTGTTGTTTTATAGATTTTGTTTATTTATTTGACAGAGAGAGACCGTGAGCAGGGAGATGGGGCAGAGGGAGAGAGAGAAGCATGCTCCTTGCTGAGCAAGAAGCCTGATGTGGGATTGGATCCCAGGACCCTGGGATCATGAGCTGAGCTGAAGGCAGATGCTTAACAGCCACCCAGGTATCCCTATAACATTTTATTATGAACTCTTTCCTTGGGTATAATTGCTCAGTACATAGGAGACCACTGACTCAAGGTGGGCCAATCAGAATCTTTACTCAGAAATCACTGTGCTGGAGTTGTCAGGTGGCTTGAGAGCTTATGACAGGCTTACATCTCAACTTGTGGAAGACAGGATGAACGCACTCCAAGAAATAGAGATGAGAGCTAGAGGAGAGAGAGGACAGAGGAACAGAGAAACAGAGAGATACAGAGAGAGAGAGAGAGAGAGAGAGAGAGAATGAATTAGGGCTTTTAGTTTCCTGGTTCCTGCTGTTCTTCAGTCTCAGCTGCATTTCTGCCTTTCCCAGAGTTTGAGTGTTCATTCCATCCTTGGATTTTTTTAAACCAATAAATTCCCCTTTTTAATATAATCTCATTCCTGTGGAGTTTCTGTCATTTGCATTTTTGAAAGTCCTAATTATTTTTAAAAGTTGATTTTATACCCACCACAATAGACAATAGAGTAATTAACTTACAAAATTTTGGAATTATAATTATATATGAACTCCGTATATAATCAAAATGAGATACACAAACCAATGAGAAAGGGAATATTTATCTAATAACCTATCTTGGAAAGCAGGGATAGCAACATGAAATAAAATTTAAAATGGAGGGGCGCCTGGGTGGCTTAGTGGGTTAAAGCCTCTGCCTTCAGCTCAGGGCATGATCCCAGGGTCCCAGGGTCAAATGAATAAATAAAGAAATAAATCTTTAAAGCTGTACACAACTTAAGGTTTTTTTTTTTAAAGATTTTATTTATTTATTTGACAGAGATCACAAGTAGGCAGAGAAGCAGGCAGAGAGAGAGAAGGGAGGAAGCAGGCTCCCTCCGAGCAGAGAGCCCAATGCGGGGCTCGATCCCAGGACCCTGGGATCATGACCTGAGCCGAAGGCAGAGGCTTTAACCCACTGAGCCACCCAGGCGCCCCCAACTTAAGGTCTTTTAAAAAAATTTTTTTAAATGGAAGTCACACTGTTGGCCATGAACTTGATAATGTTCTAAATGTTTTTTAATGAAGGATTATTCTTTTTTTTAATCAGGAGAATTTGTTACAAATGAATATCATAGTACTAAAGCCCAATATTCATTCAAAGGAGGTAAAAGTGAGCTTCTCTGGCTTATGTGGGGCTAAAGGGCTAAAACCCAGTTCATTTTTCCCATTATTTTTTCTTCTCTCCTTGACCCCATCTTTTTGCCGGCTGTTACTAAGTTACCTCTATAATTCCAAGAGCCCACTAAGCATAATTTGAACAATATTGCAATTTAGAGTTTCTCTTCACCAGTAAGGGATAACAACTTGCAAAGGATAAATATTACCAAATAAATTATACAAATGACTTATAACTTTGATATTTAAATCTAAACAATAAAAGTCAAAAAGCTAAAACTAAAAAGAAACATCAAAATGTTACTGTTTTCAATATATTTAAAATTAGTTTGAAAGAGTGACTACAAATGTCTGTCTTATTCTGCTAGTAGTTACTTCAATATATAAAATACATTTAAAATGTCTTGCAGAGGACAGAGAGGTTACATAAGAAATCTGATTTCCTCTGTTTCTGGCTCTGCTTAAACCCAAATCACAATTTCAAAATAATATTTCTACATCTATTCTGCTGTCCAGCTTCTCTTACAATTTCTCTACTTCAGTCCACTCCAAGTAGTCTCAATTTTTACTGTCACCAAGGGTCTTCTTTGAAACACTCTTTACATTTCTTAGTGGCTCCAAACCGAAATTCAGCCTTTCATTCTCAGCTATCAGCTATCCAAACAGTGCACCTTTAAATTCTTTCTTAATATCAGAATTTTTCTATCTTTACCCAAAGTTCCATTATTTCATGTCACCCTTTCTCTTCAGAATAATAGTTTATTCTGTTTGTCTTCTGCTCTATTGTGTTCGAATCACATGCTCATTGACTCACACAACAAATATATCAGTTAGTTTGGGACCATTATCATAACTTAATGAATTACAAATCTATAACTTAAAAGGTTTGCCTATAATATTTAAATGAGACAATGTATATATAGCTCTTGGTATAATACCTTAGCACTTAGAAAGCAATTTATAACTGTTACTAATTCTCATTATTCTATAGTAATTTCAATGATATTTCCATGGAACAAGCTTCCGATAAAAATTTCTCTCTCAAACCTGCTTTGATTACTTATTTAGTTCAACTTTCTTTTGTATTCTCAGACTCTCTGTTTCTTTGCTCCCTTGTGTCACTTGACACAATTGTCTATGTGTTAATAATTACTTATACGTATGTCTTTTCAGACTTGATCATAAATTCTTGAGAGCAAGTATTAGGTCTTATTTGTTTTATCTTTCATTCTTCTATTCATTCATTTGTCGATTCATTCATACAGTAAATGTTCCATGAGACACATGATATGCCAAGTGGTGGTCCTGGCACTGTAAGTGAAAAGACACATAAGCAGAGGTCCTGGCCTGAAGAAAACAATAACTGTAAAAAAAGACCAACAAGCATGCTAAGTATTTCAAGAGTAATGTTGCAATGATGAAAGTATGTAAAAAGATACAATGGAATCGTGGTGGTAAGACCTCTTATATCTGTCTGGGGAGTCAAGGAAGGCTTCCCAGAAGACTTTCTCACTGAGTAGAAGAATGAATAGAACTTGAGCATGTGATGTTGATGGCAAGCCATTCCAGGCAAAGGAAACCGGACCACCACCTGGCATGAATACATTAAAATAATTATTAATACATAGACAAGATTCTGTGTAGACAATCATAGCTATTGAACACATCTGTGAATGAGAGAAGCCCATCATCAAATCCCATCTGCAGAACGAGGCTCTCTAGTTACCATGATCATGTCTCCTCCTCTCATTTTTAACATCAAATATCAAGGTCTTTGGGAATATATTGGGTTTAGGAGGCTCTCAACAGAGCAGTACTATATAGAAAGCAGGAACACATTTACCAACAGCATTGAGGACACAAGCTTTCATTGCCAAAGCTTTTTGGTCTCACCTTGAATCAGTTATGCGTGCAACAAAATCACCTGCTGCTCAATTTTTAAAAGCATCACTAAATTCAATTATAAGAGAAATATTTGACAAATGCCAGACATCAGCTGCCTTTTATGGAAAACACTTAAGTAATTACAAAAATGAGTACCTGAATGATGAGTAACAAACTGCTTGAGAACTAAATTACATCAAAAAGTTTTTAGGGACTCTTTTTAGTAGGCTTAAAGTTTAGCAAGAAATAGGAATAAATTTTAAATTCCTTGAATGTGTATCAGAACCAATAGAATAATTCGTAAAAGGAAAATAGGCAATTATTGTTTTTAAAGTCAAACTTCTTAAAATTAATGGTGTAGATTCACAGTTTTATGAAAATTACCATCAATAGATAAAACATTTCAAATCCATTTTATTTTTTAAATATTTAACTAGAAATAATAACTACCATAAGGCCCTAATGGGACTCTTTGAGCCTCCACCCCCTCCTCCGTTTGGATGGGTTTTGTTGCCTTTTCAGTAAAAATTACCCATTTGGATACTAGAGAAGGAACCATGAGATAGAACATAGTGGACAAGACACATGGGGACTAAAGAGAACCCTCTCTACTGTGGAGTAAAGGGGGGGCGGGAATTATTCAGTATTGGCCACTTAGTACTTCTATGACTTAGAATTAGTCACTTAACCTTTCTGTTTTCAATTTACCTATAGAACAAAATCAAAATCACTTCACATTAGACTGTGAAGATTAGCAGAGATAGCAATTCATATGCTGATGTCTGTAATTTATTGCCTGTTAGTAACTGCAGGCCAGAACATCTTCTGAGTTTCAAGGCCATCAACCTGCCCCAGAGACATATTTGCCCTGATGTTTCCTATCACCATTTCACTGTGTAATTAGTGCAACTAGGAGAGTCCTCCATGTTTGGCCTTGCTCCTACTGTGCCTATCTCAATGAGCGTGTCACCATCCACCATCTTCATAGGACAGAGAGCTTATAGGCATCCCCGATATCTCCTTTTCTCATCTCATATATGAATCATTTTCCAAGTTCTGTACATTTTATATAAATTCAAAATAGTTCAAATTCTTTCATGCCTTCTGCCCTCTCCTGAGCACAACCACAGCCACCCACACTGTCTTCACCTCTCTCCTGGATGCCTGTAACAGCATCATCATGTCCTTCTCTGAAGATGCTTTACAGCTGCTACAGAATTTCCTATATGCTGCAGCAACAAGAAGGTTTTGCAAACTCAAACCATTTAGAATTTATCAATGACTTCTGTTATTTTAACAATGTAGCCAAAACCCATATTCAAGATCCCCTTTTCAACTAATTACTTCTTCCAGTCATACTGCTGTCCTCTGAAATATCACTTCATTGACCCCTAGAGGTAGGTATGTCCCTAAACAAAGAAGTCATTAGGTACATAGTTGTTTAACGTCTTTATCTACCATTACAGTGCAAACCCTGTGAAGATAGACTATGTTGTTTACCACTGTATCCATTCTAAGACAATGCTTGGTTAGGTAGTTATTAAATACATGTATATAGAAAGAATAAATAAATCATAATACCACCTAGAAAATACATAGCATGATAGAAGACTTGAAATATGTTAAAAATACATATCTAAAGATGACCTGGGTATTAAAAGGGGTGACATATTAATAACAAGCTTTACTTATATTGGTTAAGAGATACCACACTTCATGGTCAATATCACATGTACTCAAACTGATTCACCCAATGATACTGGATGTCATTTGATACTTAAACTAGAGAAACTTGCAGAATGTCAAGTCTAATCTTGTGGGACTATACTCATGATGGACAGGGGAAATTTTAAATATAAAAAATTACTATGTAACTCTAGTAAGGCGTGATTAAACATGGCTATATATATGCATAAGATGATTTACTATCTGAGAGTTTGACAAATGGATAAACAGGGTCAGAATTTAGCCAGAAGGAACAATATGTTTAAAAGCATGTGCCCATGAAAGATTTTGGCATGTTTTGGAGATCATAAAATCCTAAGTGGTAAATCTCTGAAAAGCCATTCCCAATTTGATCCTTTCCCTCCCTTTCAGAAGGGGAAACATGTTACTTGAGACTGCCACTTTTTTGAGTTCCCTTACAATATGACTGCACTTTGCAAAATCCCCTGTTCTCAGTGATCTCAAGGTTTTCAAAAAACTGATATCCAATGCTAGCCATTTTCATATTCCTTCCACTGGCTATGATTTTCAGATAAAACAAAACAGGTTAATGAAACCCATGTTTGTTGAGCTAAGGGTCCCCCAAAGGGCAGGTAAATTTTGACAAAATACACGTTCTCTTGTTGGCCCTACACTGTGGTTCTGCTGTGCCACATACTAACTTGATGGCCCAGGACTCCTTATTTGCATTCTTTAAGCCTCTGTTTTCTCACCTAAAAAAGGAAAAAAGGAATAATAGTGCCTCATTCATATATAATAGTTATGAAGATTAAAGGAAATAATGCACAGGGCACTCCTAGAGGAGTTCCATTCACATAAAAAATACTCAATATGTGTTAGTTATTATAACGGGATTCCATTTCTCTCCACAGGGAAATTTTCCATTACTTCTACTACTCAAATAGGAGAACTTAGCATTGCATAATTACACTGTACACTTTCCACCTCTATTTTTCTTGGTATTCTCTTCATTTATAATATTCTCTGCTCTTTTCTATCTGCTACTTGCCTGCTCATCCTTCAAGGTGTTGTCTTTCTAGGCTGAATTATTCAGAAGTTATTGCTTTCTCCCCAGTGCTCCTTTCGGATTTTTGTTTATGACTCTTTTGCTGCACTAAACACAGCCTGATGGTTTGTACTTTCTTGTACAATTGTCTGGCTTACACACTGAACTTGGAGCTGCTTGAGGTTTGGAACTATGTCAGTCGTTTATGTCTTTAAAATCTAGCATGAGGACGATCTCCCTGATATGAGGGAGAGGAGATGCAACATGGGGGGTTAAGGGGGTAGGAGAAGAGTAAATGAAGCAAGATGGGATTGGGAGGGAGACAAACCATAAGTGACTCTTAATCTCACAAAACAAACTGAGGGTTGCTGGGGGGAGGGGGGTTGGGGGGTGGGGTTATGGACATTGGGGAGGGTATGTGCTATGGTGAGTGCTGTGAAGTGTGTAAACCTGGCGATTCACAGACCTGTACCCCTGGGGAAAAAATATATGTTTATAAAAAATAAAATTAAAAAAAAAATCTAGCATGAGGGTTGGAAGTTGGTAAATGTCATTAATTTGTTTAATTTACTTCTCTTGTTTTTATGACTTATCATTTTTATGAATTATCAATGAATTTAATGAAATGTCAATGTTTATTGAATACCTCTTACCTACAAGCCATATATTGTTTTATTGTTTTTGGTTGTTGACCCTCTTGTGTTAGAGTAGAAGCATAATGTAGTGAATTGAAGAGAGGGCCTTGTGGTACTGATATCTGGCTCCTCTATATACTGGTGTCTGCTATTGGGAAAATCACTAAAATTCTCATAGTATTAGTGCCCTCACCTATTTCTGGAGATAATAATATTTATCTAATATATGATTTATTAATAACACATGTATAAGATCTGCATGTAGCAAGCTCTTGGGTGGGGGAAGGCATTGTTAACTGTTCCTCATGTATTAAGATATTGACATATTTCTACTCAGGGAGATTATTTGAAGCCTGCATATAATTATAATCTTAGAGTTTTATGTTATTACTTTAATTATAGTCATAACAATTATCATAATAGTTTCTTGGTAACCCTAGGAGAAAGTTCCCAAAGATAACTCTAAACCTGCTGGATGTCTATCTTGTACCACACCATATTGGACTCTTTAATATATCATATTCATTTAATTATAACAATATCTTGGTGCGCCTAGGTAGGTCAGTCGGTTAAGCATTTGCCTTCAGCTCAGGTGTGATCCCAGGTTTCTGGGATCAAGCCCTGCATCAGGATCCCAGCTCAGTGGGAAGCCTGCCTCTCCCTCTCCATCTGGCTCTCCCCCAGCTCATGTTCTCTCTCGCTCTCAAATAAATAAATAAGGTCTTTAAAAAACTGTCACAGTATCTCTTTGTGCTATTCTGATCCCAATATTTTCGGTTAAAAAACTGAGATTCATGGCGTTGAAGCAAAATTTCCAAGGTCACTTAATGGTCAGCTGATAGTCATGCCTTAAACTCACCTTTTTTTTTTTTTCCTGATTTTAATTCTAGCGTTCTTTTCGTGGTTGCCATATACAAAATGCCCTATATTAAGCAGATTGGATGTGAATTTAAAGATCCTTGCAACTTAGTTCATGTAATAATAAATTAGTGAAAAATTAAGTGTTGTAATGTGCTTTCCCAATTTAAAGGCTTTGGGGATAACATTATAAACATGTAAGGCTAGGTACTTTCTCAAAAGAAGCTGGTCACACTAGATTCACTAATTCATATGAAAGAAATTAAACTTTACCTGATTCTTGTAGGTTGCTATAATCATAGCCCAGATCTCTGGATGAAATAAAAAAATCACCATTCCTATACAGAGGTATAAAAGGAACCATGTAGGATTCCCGGTTGTGTCCAATGGGTGCATTGGCTTCTGGATAAACTTCTTGAAGAGGATGGTGCCTTCGGAGCCACTGTTCAAAAATACTGTAGAGGAAAGGATTATTCAGACTCAGAAACATGTTATCTATAAAATATTTAGAATTCTTGGAGTAAAATAATTAGGCATATCTTAAAATCCCAAGACATGGCAAAATCCCAGATATATTTTTCATGCTTTGAAAATATTTTGTAAAGCACTAGCTCATACTGTCAGGCCCTGATGAAGCTCACTCATTTGAAAGAAATGTGAGAGGATAACTTTGGAAAGGGAATTTCTTAGGTAAGTGAATCTACGTGACAAGTTTAGACCTTTCAGAAAGCTTCAAAGCAAGGATAATTATTGGTTGAGTGACAGCTGGGTTGAAATTGTAAATTAAATATGTTTCTTGTCTCAAAGAAAGTTAGCCCAAAGAAAGAACACATAAAACTAAGTTAGAATCAGTTCTGGAATTTGGTCATTTTTTGGGTCACAGTAGGTAATTTTCAATTATTTCAACCAACTTGCCGTGTTTTGTGAAGAGTATGCTTAATGAAACTTGGGGAGAGAAAGAGCTCTCCTCCAACAACGGAGACTAAATATACTTGGACTGGTTTCCCAACTTCCCCTGAAACTAGAATATGGCCATACGATCAATTCTCAGTCAGTCAGATATACCTATGAAGCCTTTGAAACAGATATAGTGACACACAGAAACAAGAATGATGGAAAACTATTCTGGTCGTGGGCAAAAACAGTTGCAATAACTTATGGGGGATTGCAAGACTGGAAGAACAAGGCAATATCCAGTGTTTTATAGCATGGTTTTAGCAGATTTCATGGTTGTCACCCTCCTCCTCCCTTGTCCCCACCTGTTTCTGAACCTCATTCTCCATGATTTCCTGACCTATTCAGTATCATTTTAGTAAAGACTTTTTCTGTTAATTAGCCAGAGTTAGTATCTCTTGTATGCAATTAAAAATTCTGACTGGAACAAAAGGTAAACAATTAAGGGACAGAAACTATTGAGTAAGAATACTCAAGCTATAGAAGAATTTATATTGTGTCACTAAAAATGTGAGAAAGAAAAAGATTTTGTATTATCAGGTCATTTAACAGATGCTATATGATATAGCTATGTCATACATATATGTGTGTATGTCTGTGTGTGTATATATATGTATTTATATATACAACATTTAACATAGATCTGAGGTCAGAGAACTCCCCTTGAGCCTAGCTCTGTGTATGACTCTAAGCAAATCACTGAAATTCTTGGAGATCTAGCCTCCTCATCCTTAAATGAAAGCAATAGTATCTGTCCTATTTCCAAAGGGATTATCCAATGTGCTAATATTTGTGAAAGTGCTAATAAATATTGTTACTCTGCTATAAAATTTATTCCAGGAGATAAAATGTACATGCATAGCCCAAGCGATGGTGCCTATAAAGGAAAGTGATAAAGCTTCAAACAAACAAGCAAATTTGAAAAAGCATTATGAAGTACAATAAAGAAGATAACAACGATGCTGGATGGCAGCATGGTGATCATGTTTTCCGTGATGGAGAACAATTCTATTTGCTTAGAGAATCTGGACTTCAAAAACCCATCGTGCTTAAAGTTGACATTTATTCATTTATTTATTTACTTGATTTATGTTCAGTTAGCCAGCATATAGTACATCATTAGTTTTTGACATAGTGTTCAACAATTCATTAGTTGCGTATAACACCCAGTGCTCATTGCAACATCATCTGGTTACCCCACTCCCTTTTGTAACCCACAGTTTGTTTCCCAGAAAATTGGCTTTTATCCCAGAAAATTGGCTTTTAATTGTGAATTAATTGTAGGATCAGAAGGCCACTGATAAGTCCTGAAAATGTGGCCCATAAATTCTAAATAGCTCAATTATTAAATATGTTTATTGAGTTCTTATTATATGTCAAATTTTGGAGAAACACAAGCTTGCATAAAACCCTGAGTTCCATGGGTTGTGACAAAGGATATTTGTAAAATTTCTTAACCTGTTTGATTTTCCTTTTCCTCACCTATGAAGTGGGAATAATATTTCTGGATTAATTAGTATAATATAAGTAAGGTGTATATTTAAGTACTTGACAAATCTAAGTGGAAACAGTCATCATCCACATTCCCTTCTTCCTCTTCTCACTCCTCACTACTAATGTTATCCTGGAAGAATGTTACAAGTGGCAAGAGAGAAGAGACATACTGTTATAGAAATGCCAAAGCCATGTATATTTGAGATGGTTCTTCTCCTTCTTCTTCTTCTTTTTTAATTAGGTAAATATTTATTTTTTAATTTTTTTAGAAGGAGAGTATAAGCTGTGATGGAAGGGGTGAGGAGCAGAGGGACAGGGAGAGAGAGAATCTTAAGGAGACACCATGTCCAGTGCAAAGCCCAATGCAAAGCTCGATCTCACAACCGTGAGATCATGAGTTGGATGCTTAACTGACTGAGCTACCCAGGTACCCCTTTGAGCAGGGTCTTTTTAAGAAGGGTTATGATTCTCACCAGCAGGAATGAGAAAGAAGATTCAAAAAGTTTGGTTTTTCTGTGTGTGCCTTACTAACTGGCCTAACAAACCCTACATTCTATTCAGGTCCTAAAATTTTACTAATTAGCTTTTTTGTTTTAACTTCTGCAGGTTTTTTCTTTTGATAAAAGCATTACTTGTTTATTACATGCAATCCAGAAAATGTAAATGAGCAGAAATGAGAGAAGAATTCATGTAATCATTTCATATTTCTGTTCCATCTAGTTTATAAAATATGCATAATAACACTACATATATTTTAACAAAAAAGAGAATTGTATTGTAGATAATGTTTTAAAGGCTATTTTATTTGTATTATGCAATATTTAATATTTAAAAAATATTTAAACATGCTTAAACAATGTTTACCAGCTTTTCAATTGGCAAATCTAATTTTTTTAAATGAGAAGAAGGCTCTCTGATAAAATTAATCTCCCACCCCCACCTCTACTAAACTTTGATTTAGAAACAGCCTACTGTTTCTAAACAAGCTACCAGATAAGGGTTTGAGGCAAAAATTGTGCCTTCTGTCAATTGAGAAAAATTACTACTGTAGTTCAACTTATAAATAATTTTTTTTTCTGCCAAGAAACAAAAATTCTTTACCTAGATAAGACAAGGACATCAATTCTTAGCACCAAAAGATTTAATGGATAAAACCATTAATGTGCTCACCCACCTTATCAACCTTTTAAAATGAAGGTATTAATCTTGATTAAATTCTTTATCGGTGGTTCTCATCCTCAGTTAATTTCATCAAACCATGTCTAAAATGACTCACATTGGAATACTGATGCTTAACTTAAATAATCACACTGACATTTTGGCAAGAACTTATTACCAAAGATTTATATAAACTGTATCCAGACAGTTTTCTGGAATTAGGAAAATGTAAAGATGATTGCAGATGCAAATAGGAAGGAATGTGTTTTAGATATAAAAGTAATGCAAGACATCTGGTTTCAAGTCTGATATATAAGAATTCTGGACACTCTCATCCTTACAGCAAGAAAAGGCTAGACAAATGGAAAATCAACAACTTTTCTTGGATCATGAGAGAATGAGGTCACAGGACAAAGGCTCACCTACTCCCCTCAAAACTGCAGAGATAAATACATCCAGGGGAACACAGCTGAGACTTGCTCACCAGGAACAGAAGCAGCTGTATCCATAAACTGGTAGAGATACCTGAACATTTTGATGAATGGTTGGAGACCGAGTATGGCCTAATAGTGGTAGTGAGAAACTCCTGGGAGCCATAGCGTAAGGGGAACTCCCAAGCATTTGGGGATTTTAACTCCAGGAACTCTACCAGGTTTTCATGATGAAGACTGGTGAAAAATCCTTTCCTGGGAGGGAGAGAGAGACCATTATGAAGTAAGTCCCCAGACTTCTCCATAACAAACCTCTTTTATTCAAAGGAAATAAATTTCCAGAGTCTTATCCCAACTAGGGGAAGGGGATTCCAGATTTTCTGTCTCACTTAAGAGAAAATAAAGCATAGGGCACTTTGGTCAGAACTTCAAGGAAACAAATTGGGACTGCTGTAACCAAACATGTAGGAGGGAGAGGGTTAAAAAAAAAAAAGTTATACAATTGAAGAAACAGTCATGAGGGTCACAGCCCCAAGACATTGGCCAAGTAAAAGACTGAAATTTAATATTTTAGGACACACACACCCCCCCCACCTTGATATCAAAAGAACTCCAGTATAATGATAGGGATTGCAAGTGAAAGAGCTACAAGATAGGGTGCCTGGGTGGCTCAGTCGTTAAACACCTACCTTTGGCTCAGATCATGATCCCGGAGTCCTGGGATCAAGCCCCACATCGAGCTCCTTAGCTCAGCAGAGAGCCTGTTTCTTCCTCTCTCTCTGCTCCTCCCCCTGCCCATGCTAGCTCTATCTCCATCTCGCTCTCTCTCTCTCTCTCTCTAATAAATGAAATCTTAAAAAAAAACAACAACAGCTACAAGGCAGACAGTCCAAAGACTAGTATACAAGAAAGCCCAAAGCCAAGAGTGAAGACTAAGACTGACCTAGGAAAATTTGAAGCCTCCAGCACCTACAGCTACAAAAATCACTAAACACAGCCCAACTTCTTGCCAATTAACATAAATCCTTACATTAAAGGCCTAGCTACCTCAGTTCCTACTACTCAATAAAATATATCTGATTTTAAAGAACAAATCACATGGCATACCAAAAGGCAAGAAAAAGTCTGGAGACAAAGCAATCAAAGCAAAGTAAACACTAACTCAGATATGTGATAGATATTGGAATTATCAGACAGGGAATTTAAATAGTTGTGAATAATATGTTAAGGGCTCTCACAGAAAAAGTAAATAACATGCAAGAGCAGATTGGCAGTGAAGCAGATTGGTAGAAAGGCTCTAAGAAAGACTCAGAGAAAATGCTGGAAATCAAAAACACTGTAGCAGAAATGAAGAATGCCTTTGATGGGCTCATCAGTTGACACAGCTTAGAAAAGAATGAGTAAGCTTGGAGATAGAAACTTCCCAAACCAGAATGCAAGGAAAGAAAGAATGGGGAAAAATAAATCAAGAACTGTGGGATAATTTCAAAAGAGGGTAACATATGTGTAATTGGAATAACAGAAGGAGAAGAAAAAGTGAACAGAGCAGAAGAAATATTCTCCAATAAAAGGACCCTGAGGTATCCACTAAAACCACTCCCTATGTCCAAACCTGGAACAACCTGAGCCACAGAATAAATAAAGTAGTAATAGATTATCACCTAAAATGTAAAATAAATATAGAGGAGTCCTCGCTGATATAAAGTAATGAATACATAAATAAATAAATGGGGGGAATACATAAGTCTGCCATGCAGAATTTTAAATAATTATGTAGATACTCCAAATACTTAATGCAGGTGGTATATAACTCTGCACATAGTGACTTCCTTCCAAAGAGTATTAGGGAGGAGCAGTAGAGTCATTTAACAGTTTGAGAAACCTGACCAAACCCATCTCTGCCAGGTGATGAAGGTTAACATCAATAATCTTATGTTATGTTGATAGCCCGCAGCCTTGATATGATGTGAAGAGAATGGTGCTTACCTCTGTCATCTTCCTACCCAAAACACATAACTCCAGTCTAAACATGAGAGCAACACCAGGCAAATCCCAATAGGGAGTCCTTCTACAAAAATCTGAGCAGTATTCCTCAAAACTGTCAAGGACATCCAAAACAAGGGAAGTCTGAAAACCTTTCACAGCCAAGAAGAGCCTAAGGGACATGATGATTATATGTAATGTGGTGTCCTGCTTGGGATCCTGCAAAAGATGTTAAATAACTACTAAGTAATCTTAATAAAGTCTGAGCTTTGGTTAATAACAGATCAGTATTATTTCAATAACCGTGACAAATGTTCCATACTAATGTTAAGACATTAATAATAGGGGAAATTAGAGCTGATGTATATGGGAACTTGGTTCTCTCTTGGCAACATTTTTTGTAACTAGAAAACTATTCTTCAATAAGAGTATATTATTATTATTATTTTAAAGAACAACTAACAAGAAAGCCTTGATGTAGGTGGATATTTAGGAACTGATTTTCTTTACCTCCACCACCACCATGACAAAAAAGTAACATACCCCTGTATAACAGAACAAGTTTTCATTTATTCATCTATTTTAGAGACAATGAATATGTACATTCTGAGCATCTATAACAAGCTGTCTCTGTGCAAGGGAATGTTCCCCAAGTTACCTTTGGTGAAGTTTCCTGTCCTTGGGGTACTTAAAGTCTAGGGGTGGAGACAGATACTAACCAGTAATTTCAAACCGGCAAATACTGTGCAAGAAAGCAACGTGGTAAGAAGATGTGATGGGGAGACTTCATTTCATCTGCAGCCTCTTGGAAAGTCTCTGATAGTGTGTTAAACCCAGAGCTAAAGAAGGCACATTTAGATAAATGGTGAAAGAACATTTCTGAAGACTCAGAATTTGCAAAGGGCATTTGATGAGAAGTACATAGCAAGTCCAAGGAATTAAATGACGATGGGTCAATGGAAAGCAGGGACAAAATAGTTTAAGATCAGGCTAGAGAGTTAAGTGGGACCCCAAGCATGAAGTGCAGCATAAGGCATGTGAGAAATATTTGTATTTTTCCGAAGAGCAACATGGAGTCACTGTCTCTGGGGTGGTAAGTGATAATTTTTAAAGAACTGATATGATGATTATTTTTAAAGGATTGCACAGATTGCACTGTGGAGAGGGGCTGAAGGATAGTAAGGGATCCTTTACTATACTTTACAGGGAGCAAGGAATGAAGAAATCACTGAGGAAGCAAGGTCTAGGCAAAAAGATGGTGTGTGACTGTTCAATCAGCACAACTGAAGGATGAGGTGGCATAAAAACTCCAGGTTTTCTGGCTTATACTGTAGGACAAAATATTTTTATTCCCCAAAATGTAAACAACTGGAGAGGAAGGGTGACATGAGGAAAGGATATTAATATTCTGATTTTTGATGTGTTGTGTGCTTGAAGATACTGTAGAACTATCCCAATGGGAATGTCAGGTGGGGAGCTAGATGTTTGGGTCTGGATTTTAGAGCAAGATTTATTCCAGAAATATAAATGGAGAAGCCATCAGCCTGTTAATAAATGAAGCTATGAGAGTAGTGAGACAATGAAAAGATAAGAGAATCGAGGATTAGTTTTCTCAGGTTTCATCTTTCTGGAAGGCCAATACAGATGCAGTGATCATCACATTGCTTGGAGACCCACTGCCTGGGATACCGACAGGCAGCCAGTCAAAATTCTGGTCTAGTAGGAGGAACAAATTCACCCAGTCTGCAGTACTATGTTATGGTAGCCCTAGCAAAAGTAACACATCATAGTACTTACCTAAAGCAATTCTTATAAGTATTAAATGTGTTAATGTATGTAAAACTACCTAGAATAATGTACAGAATAGGATAAGTATTGTTGTTATATTAAAACTATAATTAGCTTGTTTTTGAATTTTCCTTTCATAGGATTTCCTTAAAATTTATTTTCTACCACACCTTCTGTTCCTTCAAGGCTTAGATCAAATGCCAAGTCTATGAAAATATCAATCAAAGTTACTGTTCCTCTCCTTTGATTATTGCATTTGTCATGTTGTAATCATTTGATTATGTGTCACTCTAATAGTGTATGCGGGAGCTCACTGAGAGCAATGATGTTGTCTTATTGATCATGGTTCACTAAACATCCCTCTTACTGCATACACAATAAGTGGGCCGGGTTCATGTACTTTGAAGATATGTGAAATTTAGTGGGAGTTGTAGAGTTTTCTTGGGAGAGCACACAAATTTTTACTAAATTCTCAAAGAGAATGTGAATTAAATACATTAAGGTATCATTTAGTGGTTAGATAACAGATCTGAGAAAAAGAAGAATCCAAGAGATGCTGATGGCTTTGAGTTGGATATCTCTGTAGATAGTGCTATTCACTGATCCACGACAGTTAGCACAGTGCCTAGCATGTAATAACCATTGGGTTAGGTGCTGGGAATATAAAGTCAAATGGAGAACTGTTTCATCCTCAGGAGAGCTGCCGTGTGATTAGTCACTCAGCTTGGTATGGTATGAGTTCCATGGGAGAAGAAGGGCCATTAACATCTTAGGAGAACAAAGAATGAAGAGATACCATCTGATTCAGAAGGGCATGGATGATGTATTAGAGTTCCCCTGAAAAACAGGACCAGTGGGGTATATGCATGTTTCTGTGCTTACAGAGAGACACACAGAGAAAAATATAGAGAGAGGAAGAGAAAGTAACAGAGAAATCCAGAGAGAGAGAGTCTCATATGATTGTAGAACTTGGCAAATCCAAAATCTGCTAAATAGGCAGGCAGACTGCAGACCAAGGCAAGACACACAGTTAAAATCAAAAGGCAGTCTGCTAGCATGATTCATTCTCACTTGGGGAGGTTCATTTTTTTCCTATGAAGAGCTTCAGCTGATTAAATGAGATCTACCCACATTATGGAGGGTAATCTGCTTTAGTCAAAGTCTACCAATTGAAATATTAATAGCATCTTTAAAAACACCTTCACAGAAACATCTAGAATAATGTTTGACCAAATGCCTGGGTACCATGGCCTAGCTAAGTTGACACATAAAATTAACCATCACGGTGGTGTTGAGTAAGACACCCTATTTTAGGTGACACTCATACCAACTCTTGAAAAATGAATAGCACAAGTCTGGGCAAAGTAATAAATGGGAAAAGGCAGTCTAGGAAAGAATAAAGCACAAGCATGAAGAAATGGAGGTATGCTTTTGGGGCCCAGCAAGCAGTTCAAAGGGCTGGAAGGAAGGATGTATGTGGATACATACAACTAAACCAAAACTATATAGGGTCTTTTTCCATATTAAGAAAGGTAAGAAGTTTGAAAATTATTTGGCATCCATTAGCATGGTAAATTGTTTTCCACCACCTCACTTTAAATCTGGAGGTGTTTTGGGGTCTAAAACGAGTTTCTTACAGACAACATGTCAATTTATTCATTCTGATACCCTGTGTCTTTTGGTGGGGAATTTAGCCCATTTACATTCAGGGTAACTATGGAAAGATATGAATTTAGTACCATTGTATTGTCTATAAGGTGACTGTTACTGTATATTGTCTCTGTTCCTTTCTGTTACTTTTAGGCTCTCTTTTTGCTTAGAGGACCCCTTTCAATATTTCCTGTAGGGCTGGTTTAGTGTTTGCAAATACTTTTAGTTTTTGTCCTGGAAGCTTTTTATCTCTCCTTCTGTTTTCAATGGCAGCCTAGCTGGATAGAGTATTCTTGGCTGCATATTTTTCTTGTTTAGTGCTCTGAACATATCATTCCAGTCCTTTCTGTTCTGCCAGGTCTCTGAAGATAGGTCTGCTGCCAATCTAATGTTCCTACCATGGTATGTTACAGACCTCTTGTCCCAAGCTACTTAGGATTGTCTTTTTGTTACTGAGACTTGCAAGTTTTACTACTAGATGACAGGGTGTTGACCTATTTTTATTGATTTTGAGGGGAGTTCTCTGTGCCTCCTGGATTTTGATGCTTGTTCCCTTCCCCAAATTAGGGAAGTTCTCTGCTATACTTTGCACCAGTATACCTTCTGTCCCCCTCTCTCTTTCTTCTTCTTCTTGGATTCCAATTATTCTAATATTGTTTCATCTTATGGTATCACTTATCTTTCGAATTCTCCCCTCATGGTCCAGTAGTTGTTTAGCTCTCTCTTTCTCAGCTTCTTTATTCTCCATCATTTGGTCTTATATATCACTGATTCTCTTTTCTGCCTCATTTATCCTAGCAGTAAGACCCTCCATTTTTTATTGCACCTCATTTATAGCTTTTTAAATTTCAACTTAATTAGATTTTAGTTCTTTTATTTCTCCAGAAATGGATTTTATTTCTCCAGAAAGGGATTCTCTAGTATCTTCCATGCTTTTTTTGAGCCCAGCACCTTGATAATTGTCATTCTGAACTCCAGTTCTGACATCTTACTAATATCTGTATTGATTAGGTCTCTAGCCATCAGTATTGTCTCAGTCTGAAAATTATTTGGAAATCTATGAGAAGACTTTGGAGGGTTTTAAGCAAGGAATTGACATAACCATATTTAATGACTATATAATTAAATAAATCAACAGCTGAATATGCAGACCCAAAGGGAGTAACCAGACAATGGATACAAAACTTATTTATCCTGAGACCCCCTGCAAAAACTTGGAGCCTCTCTCTGGGTTTGAAATGAACAGTTCCCTGAAGTTCCTTTTCTTCACACACCTGCCTAATGATAGAACTCATTTATGGAATATTTGGAAATTTTTACTGAAAAGTAACTTATTTAAAAGAAATGGACACTTTAAGAGCATCGATTGTCAGGGATAAGTAACTGCAAATGATAAGCCTGTTCCACAGCTAAAAAATTCAACCAGGGCCCACCTCAATTGACTATAATTTTAAATATATGCTCTACGAATTCTTAGCTTAGTTAGGGAAAGGGCAGACAAGTGTTTGGGGAATGGGTAAAGGAGTGAAAACCAGATTAAAATAACTTAAGCTAATGATGAAACTTGAAGGAATTTTAGGATAAGGACTAAAATGTCAGTGATAATGAACCAAAAAGAACCAAAAACCTAGAAGCCTATGAAAAGCAGTTTCAGAGTTGTATTTTTCCTTTTCCATAAACACTTAAGGGTGTCATTAGGTGGCAAGACACCCTGCCATGAGTTGTTTTGAAAGAGGAGTAAAAGCAAGCTGCCATGCTCCCTGTGGGACTCTAATGTGCATCCAGGACCGAGAATCATTGTGTTAGGCAGAAGTTACACTCAAGCGAGTCCGGCTGCACTCACAGACCACATCTGCTCAGAGCAGTCCATGAGAATATCCATAAGGGCCAGTCCTCCCAGACAACGTTTTTTTGTAAATGGGGCAGGCTTTTCATCTGGATTTCAACAGATATTACTGAATGACCTCCAGATTCTTAGTGTTCTTCCCAGGGAAATGGTGATAATACAGCTTCCCTTGCCCCCTTCATTAAATTGCCCATTTATTCATTAAATATTCTTATACCCACTTCATGTCAAAATCAAGGGACAGGTCAGAATGATTCTTATCCTCATGGATCTTTACTCAATTTTGTGATAAAAAGATACATAAAATATCAAAGCAAGGTTCATGATGCTCTTGGAAGCATGTGTATAAATCCTATGGGGCTGCAACAGGAGCAACTAATTATTGGGAGTCAAGGAAAGCTTTTCATAGCAGGGATGGTATTTAAACTGAGGAGTAGATTACCCTGGAGGATTTGCATTCAAACTAGTGATCCACAGGGAGCCTGGACACCGATGTAATTGAAAACTGAATTTTTTTTTTTTTTTTTTTTTTTTGGCATGTGGGAGTAGAATGTAGAGTGGTGCAGGATTAATAGGGAGTGAGACCAGAAAGTTGAGAAGGGTCAGATTGTGAAAGGTCTATACACAGTACAGGGGAAGGGGGATGTAGTCTGGATTGATCCTGAGAGTTAATTTGCCACCTAAGTACTTTAGATAAGGAGTGACCGTGATTGAATTTGAATTTCAGAAATATGATTACAGTTGCTATTTGTATTGTTATATACTATATTAAATAATAATAAACCAACACGTACAATTTCCATCTACGGGAGATCATGATGTATCAGTAGACCAATAATGATAAGACAACTTCTACATATGCAGACAAATAAGACTTTTCTTAAGATAGCTATGCTGCCCCATTCCTTACAAAATTTCTCTTCATTTAACATAAACTTCTCCATTACTTTCTACTATTCCTCATTATAGTGATGCTTCCGAGGCTCCTAAAATAGTGACAAACAATTAGTTTGGTAATCGTTCCCATTTATTAAGTAGTTAGATATGTGGTACTATGCTGGGGATTTTGACATCCATTATATTGTTTCTCCAACAGTACTGCAAGAGAGGTATTAGTAGCAGTGAGCTTATGCAACACTACGTGCCAGATGCTGCTGAAAGTTCTCACGTAGGAACTCATTTAAGTCACCAAACAGTCCCGTGGGGAGTGTTTGATTATCCCTGTTTCACATTTGGGAAAACTGAAGCCCAAAGAGGGTAAGACTCGTGCTCAAGGTTACACAGCTGGTATAGTGGAAGGTGGCAAAACAGGGATTCAAAACCAGGGCATCTCACTGCAGTACCTGTCCTTAGCCTTGGCAAAGTATCACCTCACTGCAGTGTTTGCGTGAAAACACACCACAGACCAAACAAACAGACCAAAAACAGGAGTCTAAATGACTTCCTTCAATTCATTTAGTTAATAAACGGAACAGCAGAAATCAAACTCTGGTTTGCTGCGCTGGGCACTTTCCGTGATAACAAGTGCTTCCAACTGCATGTTTTGTAAACAGAGCGAGCGTGCATGATTTGCCCATTTTCTCATTTAGCCAGGAAAAGAAAAATAGTGCGAAAGAGCTTGTGAGTAGAAAAACCAGTGGCATGTTGTATGAGAAATGAAAGCTTACTCCACTCACTGCTATATCCATAAAAGGTAAAGTATGCACCTGTGAGTGCTTGGCACCCAATAAATATTTGATAAGTAACTGGTCTAGAATCTGTCCCATGGGAGGGAGAATGTATTATATACATACATATTTTTAAAAACATATTTAACAGATAGTTATTGAGTATCTACCTACATAGGCAAGTATAGGAAGTGTATGGTAAAGTGCAAGATAAAATGTCTCAAATGAGAGTCTTTCCCTTAAGCAACTTTTAGTGAGAAAAGTTACTTATACCATATATATATATATATATATATATATATATATATATATATATATATATGGTATTTTTACTTTAGCCGAAGCTCTAGGACCTGTATCTAATGTGGAAAGCTGTCTTTAGGTATCATGCAGTAAAAGTCATCATTTATGGCAAGAACAGTAAAACAAGTTCAAGGTGTGCATACTTAGTATAAGCACCGTTTCACTGACCTGGCATTGTTATCATGAGCACCAGATGACACACTGTGGTTTCCAATGTTCTCTCTAAATTGGGCTTTTAATACCATGTCTCTAGGCCCTAGGGATCAACTTTCGATGTGATGTTAGCAGTCTTACTACTTTTCCCCAATCGTGATTGATTTTACCTGCTTCTGAGGGTTCACCACACATCTATTACCCGCACAGATGGAGAACTCCTTTATTTGTACTGAAAGCTCTTTTCTCCAGACAAAAGGATATTACTACCATTTTGGCATCTGGCCCTTCAGATGTACTTCTAATGCTTTCAGCCTCACAAAGAATTGGTATTGTTTCAAAGAAATTCAGAGAAGTTATGGAATTATTTCTTCACGTAACAGCCTATCTCCTAGCCTAAAAAGCCTTGCATTCTTGGCTGCACAAAGGCTATAATTCCATTAGTCAGTTTTCGCCAGTCTGCCATGAAATAGAATATCTTTTATTTTCCTTGTAGGTTCTAGGAGCCCTCGTTAATAAAAATCACTATGAATCTCATTCTTTTTTTTTTTAAGATTTTATTTATTTATTTGACAGACGGAGATTACAAGTAGGCAGAGAGGCAGGCAGAGAGAGGGGGGAAGCAGGCTCCCGACCGAGGAGAGAGTCCAATGCGGGGCTCGATCCCAGGACCCCGGGATCATGACCTGAACCGAAGGCAGAGGCTTTAACCCACTGAGCCACCGGGGTGCCCCTGAATCTCATTTTTTACCTTGGATCACTAATAGAACAGGTGCCCACTCATGAAAACAAAAAGTTGTGCGTGAGAAGATGTATGAGGAAGTGTTGCCCAGGAAGGATTTTTTTGTTGTTGTTGGAGAGGCGAGGCAAGGGACTGACAAAACATATGAGGTAGCTAAGTAACTAGGTCCTATACTAACACTGTAAGAAAAACCAAAGTTAATGTCTATAAATGAAACAAGAAAGCAAAGAAGGTCACAAATGTTTGAACACCAGGAATGCCATCTGGCAGAAGAAAAATTCAATATGAGCTCAAATGCTTCTTTCCAGTGAACAGCAAATATTCTATGCATGCCTAAGAATATTTATGATGTATAATTACAGAAACATATGGAACACAAATACACAAAAATTTATGAAGCAATAATAGTAATATCATTGGAAATTTAGATGAAAAAAATTATATTGTGTGCAAGTCTAGCCTAATGAACAAAGAAGATAATGTAAGACATCCTTCAGAAAGCAAATTCAACTGGCGTTGACAACCCAACATCTTAATCACAACAAATGATTCCGACTGCTGGAAGGATGGAGCTCATGAAAAGATAGATCAAGGGCTGAAAAAAAAAAAAAAGATTTTCTGTGTATATTTCTCTAAAGTAGTTGTTATATACCCATCTAACCCCTTTTATTTTTTTTTCTGTAGCCAAATATCTTTATTTACCACAATTTCTAATTCTCTTTTCTATTCCTCTAGCCTTCTATTCCAATTGACAAATGTATTTCTTTTTTAAAAATTTTATTTAAATTCAATTAGCCAACATATAGCACATCATTAGTTTTTGATGTAGGCTTAGTGATTCATCAGTTGCTTATAACACCCAGTGCTGATCACATCACTTGCCCTCCTTAATGTCCATCACTCAGTTACCCCACCCCCCCACTACCTCCCCTCCAGCAACCCTCAGTTTCTTTCCCAGAGTCAAAAGTCTGTCATGGTTTGTGACAAATGTATTTCTTGCAAAGATTACTGATTCTGAGTGTCACCAATCTTGTAAAAAATGTAAATTGCCACTTTAGGCAAAGGAGAAATCTATTATTCTGCTTGTGTTGGGTCTTTGTTACGGGAAGAGAGTGAACACAAAGAATCCCTGTCTTCTGTGCTAAGGAATGATCTCTTAAGAGAAGAGACACTAGAGACCCCTTCTGAAAACAATGACTAACAAGGTAGAAATCCAAAGGAGCAAATACAGACCATCTTGAGATAAGTTGGAGATGTACAAGGGTTTATGACAGTGAGAACTTTGGAATCTCTACAAATGTCCCAAATTGTTATTACTTATTACCTGTTTCCCCCCCAAGTGATTAGGAGTAAAATTCATGAAATGAGAAGGATGCTCTTAAGGAACTTCAAGGGAAATGGAACCATGGAGATCATTTCAATCCATAACCGTGTGGCAGAGAGAGAGGAATTCTGAAGGACAGGATGGACATGGCAGCCATATTTGCCAACTCTTCCTTGGTCCCAGCTGACAATCCCTCTCTCTTCTTTTCAAAAGCAGAGGAATGAATGTCCTGTTTGAAGTCTTTCCTTCAACTGCCTATACACTCCTAGACAGGGAGGATTAGTAATTTCATTTATCTTTCATGTCCTGTGTTCTTAGGATTTCCTTGTTTCCTTCTGAAAGTTGAGCTTGTCTGTGTCAGTGAGGCTTTACAGTTTCTCTTTGTGTCCAAAACATTTGAGAATCTCTAGCTATTAAGAAAATATTACTAGACATAATCATTTAAAAATACAAGAGTTTCTCAGAGATTTGATTACCTTATTTTTAAAAAAATATTTTATTTATTTATTTGACAGAGAGAGATCACAAGTAGGAGAGGCAGGCAGAGAGAGAGGGGGGGGGTAAGCAGGCTCCCTGCTGAGCAGAGAACCTGATGTGGGGCTTGATCCCAGGACCCTGAGATCATGACCTGAGCTGAAGGCAGAGGTTTAACCCACTGAGCCACCCAGGTGCCCTGGGATCTCCACTTCTTGAGGGGCAGTGCAAGAAGCTCTCTGTGGACCTGGTTCACCAATCAAACATAAGTCATGAAAATCATGAAAAACAACCCCAACAATTTAAAATTCCCAGAACATTTCATGAGGTCATATAAAAAAAAAATCAAGAAGCATTTATTCAAGAAACTTTCCTATTTTATAACTGGAAGTTTTAACCTCCTAAACCCCTTTACCTGCTTAGCCCAGCCTCCTACCAGCCCCCTCCCCTCTGGTAACCACCAGTTTGGTCTCTGTATTTAGGAGTCTGCTTTTGGTTTTTTATTTGTTTGTTCATTTGTTTTGTTTTATAGATTCCCCATATAAGTGAAATCAAATGGCATTTGTCTTTATCTGACTTATTTCACTTAGCATAAAACCCTCTGGCATTTGAATCATGACCCTTTTACTTCTCATTTGACAGAGATTGGTTTGAATCTATAGATTATTTTGAGAAGTGTTGACATTTTAACAAGTCTTCCAGTTCATGAAAGCGGTGTCTTTCCATTTAAATGGATTTTCTTGAATTTCATTCAAGTTTTGTAGTTTCCAGTGTACAAGTCTTGTGCTTCTTTGTTTAAATTTATTCCTAAGCATTCTATTTTTTCTGATGCTACAGCAAATGGAATTATTTTCTTAATTTCATTTTCAGACTGCTTATTGCTAGTTATAGCAATACAATCTTCTAAAATAGATTTATTTATTTACTTATTTATTTATATACTTATTTTTGAGAGAGAGAGAAAGCATGGGGAGGGAGAAAGAGAGGAGAAAGAGAGAAATAGATTCCCCGTTGAGCACAGAGCCCAGTGATGCAGGGCTTAATCTCAGGACTCTGAGATCATGACCTAGGCAGAAATTGAGCCAGATGTTTAACCGACTGAGCCACCCAGGTACCCCGAGATAAAATATATTTTTATATATTGATTTTATATCCTGCAAATTTGCAGAACTTCTTTCATTACTTTACCCCCACTTTTGGTGTGGGGGGTAGATTCTTTAGGGTTTTCTTTATATAAGACCATGTCATCTGCACCTAGAGATGGTTTTACTTCCTTTCCAGTTTGGACAATTTTTATTCTTTTTCTTACCTTATGGCCCTGGCTGAAACCTTCAGTATGATGCTAAATAGAAGTGGCAAAGGCAAACAAACCTATATTGTTCCTAAACTTAGGGGAAATGATTTCAGTTTTTAACTGTTAAGTGTGATGCTATTTCTTCTCATAGATGTTCTTTATCAAATTGAGAAAGTTTCCTTTTATTCCTAGTTTTGTAAGTTATTCTTTTATGAAAGAGTGTCTGCTTTTACTGCATCTATTGAAATTATTCTGTTTCATTATATTAATATGGTATATTACATTGATTGATTGTAATATGTTGAACTAACCTTGCATCTTTGGAAAAAATACCACTTGGCTGTGGTCTAAACCTGGACTCAATTTTCCAGTATTTTATTGAAGATATTTTCATTTCTATAAAGGACTTAATTCTGCAGTTTTCTCTTCTGTGATTGCTTTGTCCAGCTTCACTATCAGGGTAATACTGGCCTCATAGAATAAGTTAGGAAATGCATCTTCATATTTCATTTTTTGAAAGACCTTAGTAGTGTTAGTTCTTTAAATGTTTGGTAGAATTCATGAGTTAAGCCATTTGATCCTGGGATTTTCTTTGTTGGATTTTTAAAAAAAATGTCTATC
Organism: Lontra canadensis; assembly: GCF_010015895.1. Taxonomy (NCBI): domain Eukaryota; kingdom Metazoa; phylum Chordata; class Mammalia; order Carnivora; family Mustelidae; genus Lontra; species Lontra canadensis. Next base: position 11,009,645 of record NW_022631001.1, read on the forward strand.
TCAATATTGTTATTTTTATAGGTTTTTTCACATTTTCTATTTCTTTTTGCCTTAGTTTTCATAGTTAATGTGTTTCTAGGAATTTGTCCTTTTCATCTAGGTTGCTAATTTGTTGTTCTACAATTGTTCATAGTATTTCCTCATAACCTATTTTTTCCGCATAAAGTCAGAAGTAATGTCCCCGCTTTCATTCCTGATTTTAGTGATTTGAGTCTGGGTCAATTATCATGTTGGTTGAGCTTTCCAAAGAATTGGTTCTTGGTTTTATTGATTTTTTCTCCATTGTTTTCCTATTCTCTATAAGTAATAATTCTGAGTCCCATTTCCAGTTTAATTTTTATTATTTCTTCCTCCTTCTTTGTGTTTAATTTGCTCTTCCTTTTCTAATTTCTAGTGTTGGCGGTTAGGCTATGAATTTGAGCTATTTCTTGTTTTTTCATATGGTGATTTACAACTATAAATTTTCCTCTGCACATCACTTTTGCTGCATCCCATGTGTTTTTGTATGTTTTGTTTTAATTGAACTTGAAGTATTTTCTAATTTCTCTTATGATTTCTTCTCTGACCCAGTGGTTATTTAGAAATCTGTTGCTTAATTTCTACATATTTATAACATTTCCAAATTTCTATTATTGTCTTCTCATTTCTTTCTACTGTGGTTGGAGATCATACACTTTATTATTTTAATCTTTTAAAAGTTTTAAAACTCATTTCATTGTCTAACATATGATTGATGCTGGAGAATATTCCATGTGCACTGGGAAAGGATGTACATTTTCTGCTTTTGGATGGAATGTTCAATATATGCCTGCTAGGTCTCATTGGTATGTACTATTGTTAAAATCTTCTTTTCCTTTGCTGATGTTTGGCTTAGTAATTATTGAAAGTCGGGCACTGAAGTCTCCATTACAGTTAAACTGTGTATTTCTCCCTTTAATTAGGTAAGTTTTTGCTTCATGTATTTTGTTACTCTGTTGATAGGTGCATATATGCTTATACTTGTTAAGTCTTCTTGATTGATTGGTCCTTTTATTATGATATTATGTCTACTTTTGTATCTAGTAATAATTTTTATTTTAAAGTCTCTTTTTTAAAGTCTGATATTAGTATAACTAGTCCAGATCTCTTTTGAGTACTGTTTGCATGAATTTTTTTCCTTCTTTTATTTTCAGCCTATTTGTGTAGAGAGCAGAGAGCCCAATGCAGGGCTCAATCCCAGGTCCCTGAGATCATGACCTGAGCTGAAGGCAGAGGCTTAACCCTCTGAGCCACCCAGGCGCCCCTACAGTGGGGTTTTTTAGACAACATAGGTTGGGTCATTTTTGTTTCTTTTTTTTTAATCCACTTAGCCAATTTCTGCCTTTAATTAGAGAATTCAATCTATTTACATCAATGTAATTACTAATAAGGAAGTCCTTATTCCTGCCATTTTGCTATTTTTTTCTGTTGATGTCTTAGGTCTTTTCTGTCTCTTAGTTCTTTCATTGCTGACCTCACTTATGATAAATATATATTTTCTAGTTACCCTTTTAGTTTTCCTTTGTCATTTCTTTTACTATACTATCTAGAGTTATTTTATTAGTGACTGCACTTGGGATTACCACTGGCATCTTATAACAATATACTTCAAATTAATACCAACTTAATTTGAACATTATACAAAATATTTCCTCATATAGAGAACTTGCTCATCTTTATATCATTATTTTCTTATAGTACACATACCTATAATGTATGCCCACCAACTAGGTTTATAATTTTTGCTTTATACATTTTTCTTTTAATCAGACAGAAAAAAAGAAGTTACAAATTGAAAATGAATTTATATTTACCTGTTATTACCTTTCCCCAACATCTTTATTTCTTCATGAAGATTTAAGTCACTGTCTAGTGTCCTTTTTTAACCTGACTCCTGTTAGCATTGTTGTTGGGAAAGTCTACTAGCAATGCAATCTCTTAGATTTTGTTTACAGGAAAATATCTTAATTTCCCTTTCATTTTTTAAGGACAATTTTGATGGACATAGAATTCTTGATTCACAATATTCTCTTGCAGCAGGTTGAATATGTCATTCCTTTGTTTTTTGGCTTTCATAGTTTTTGGTGAGAAGTGAACATTTAATTTTACTGGGAATCCTTTTTATGTGATAAGTTATTTTTCTTGCTTTTTCTAGATGTTCTCCTTGTCTTTGGCTTTCAGTATTTTTACTATGATGTGCCTATTGGTGGATCTCTTTGCATTTACCTTACTTTGAGTTTGTTGATATTCTTGTATATATAGATTAGTGTTTTTCATCACATTTTTGAAGTTTTATGTTATTTTTTCTCAAATATTGTTTCTGGTTCCTTCTCACTTTCCTCTTTTCCTGAGGCCTCTATTATGCATTTGTTGATGTCTTTGATTGTGTCCCCCAGGTCTCTTAGGTTCTGTTCATTTTTATTTACCTTTCTTCTTTCTGTCAAACAGATTAATCTTAATTGTATGACCTTCAAGTTTAATGATTCTGCTGCAGACTCAAATCTGTTAAGTCCTTCTCATTAATATTTTATTCCAGTTATTATGCTTTTCAATCCTAAAATCTCTAATTCTTCTTAATAATTTCTATTTCCTTATCAATATTCTCTATTTAGTAAGATGCCATTCTCATATTTTCCTTTAGTTTTACATACATGGTTTCTTTTAGATTATTGCACATATTTAAAAAGTTTATTAAAGAATTTGTCTAGAAATAACATCTAGACTCCCTTAGGCATAGTATCTATTGACTGCTTTTCTCCCTTTATGTATGGTATATACTTTCTTTTTACTTTTCATTCATTATGGATATACATTTGAAATATTCAACAAAATTCTACTAAACCAAATACAGCAACAAACAAAAAGGATTATACACAACAATTAAGTGGGATTTATCCCAAGTATTCAAGGTTGGTTTAACATCCAAAAATCAATTAATGTAATATACCTATGATCTCCTAGCAAAAGGGAATAATAGATTTACATAATGAGAATGATTTTTAATTGACATTAGGAGATGTTCAATGTAATAATAGTGAAATATATTTTAAAAGTCCTGAATGCTTCTATTCATTACCCATTAAGGTTTGACCAGCAGACATGCTGGGAAATTGATGGAATGACAGTCTGGAGATAAGGTAAATCTAGGAAATTGTCCTGGCCTTGGGTAGGTAAGCCATTGTGTAGGGAATCCAGAGATCTAAACATGAGCATTCAAAAGTATGTGATGGACTCTGATTTGACTTTTTGCCTTACTCGAATTCACAGGCCTTGAAAACTTATTCCTTGGTCCTATTTCTTCCAGCTCTTCGTAAGAATGACTTTTTTCCAAAATTGAGCTACATTACATAGTTCAGTGTAGTCATATTTGGTGTTAATCATTAATTGTTTTTACAGAAGAACCTAGTTTAGTGTGAAATCTATGGTTCAGGGACAGTCAGGTGCTGAGTTTTAGGTGGTCTGTCTGTTTGGCATTTCTTTGTCAGTAATAGAGGTTTAAGTAGTGTCAACCTTCTTGGGAAAAGGAGCTTATAAGAGTTATGCAAGATACTAGGGTCCTAGCCAAGTATCCTTCACAATAGGGCAGAATTTAACTTTCAATATGAAAAGAGGAATGTTAAGCTTGAAAGAAAGAAGTCTAGCTGTGCAGAGTAGAGGTTAAGATAGCTGGTGGTTATCCGTGTTCTTAAAATTCACTTTCAGCACATCTGTGGTTATATATATGTTGTCAATTCTAGAGCCACTCATTGTGGGCATGAACACAATAGTTCTCAATCGATTAACATGCTGAGTCTCAGTCCTCTCTATATATCAGATAAGAATCTGTGTGTCTGTAGGGGGCCTGTACATGGGTATTTTTTAAAAGCATCTCAGACTTCTATAACAAGGTTTGAGAACCACTTTCATAGTAGATTACCTTTTCTGTCAGGTCTAATTTGGGAAAGGAGTGAAACAGACATTGAGTAGAATGTACTAAATATCCTAAGCTGAGTGGGACTGGATCATTCATTCATTTTCTGATAAAATTAACAATGCACAACTGTTTTTTTGGTGAAAACAAGTATCTCAAGAGATTTCTCTAATTGCTTTCACAATATTGATTTTTATGTCTATTAATTTGTTTTGAGGGTGTGGCATTGTGGCAATGAGATACATATTGATTGCCAGTGAAAGATGAAAAATGGGTTTTCTCAGATGGGTTCTACCCAAACACAGATGAGAAAAATTGTGGGTTTTTAAAAATTTTATTATTTATAACTTGAGGAATTATAATACCTGATCTCTTGAAGGCACTGAAGAGGAAAAATTATCTTCATATTTGCTGTCTGTATCAAATCAAACAAAAACACACAAGAAATTGATTTCTTTGCCAGAAGTTTGATGGATATACTAACTCATTCCTAAGAGAAAAATAAGGAAAATATTCCATCACCTATATGCCAACATCTGGCTAAAGGAAAATGTGAAAAAAGGAAAAACAGTGAAGTAAGTTAGGGGTGCTTCAGTGTGAAAAATGAGACAACTTTAGAGTTAGGTATTAGATTAGGAAAAAATGAAGATTTAAGTGTCACCTCCTCTGGCATCTTTGATGCTGTGCATTACAGAATATATTGGGGGAAACTTTCATGAAATTATGATCCAGAGAGTGAATAAACAGACAAACAAAAGCAAACATAAGTGGATGGCTATTGAATGGATTGAGGAAAAACAGTGTTCTTATTGTAAACTTACTTATTAACAAGGTAAATGAGCCCTGGCTTATATTTTGAGCCTCTGCAAGACCTTTTCACCCACATTTTGCTTAATATCCACCCGCGGGCTCAACCATGTATCAGTTTTGAGGACTAATTGTAATCTCAGTAGAACGGATTGGTAGACCACCGTGACAGTACCTAAGTTCTCATTGATCATGAACAGACCACCACTTATGTACATTCCAATAACTGTGCTTCTTCTTTTCTGCCATGTTTTTCTTGACCTGGATTACTATCTTGTTATCCTATTTGTGAAGTCTTTCTAGAATTGAGTCCCCCATCTACCAAAATAAAACTTCTTTGAACACTGGGTGTCTTATCCCAAAGTAAACCTATTTGAGTGGACAATTTTAGTTTCCGAGCAGACTATGCCTTTTGGCTGCAGCTAATAGTATGGTATCTGGCCATTCTCTGCATGGGACAGAGCCTTATATTTGGCACATTCTCTATCTGCAATCAAGAGTCATTGTTTGTTTATCCTTAAACTTGAAGTGCCCATTCAAAATTCAACAAATATTTTGGAGTAGCTGCACTGATTCTTGTACAAAAAGACCTCAGAAATTCTGGTCCCTGAACTTATAAGTGCCCACAGTTAGGAAGGGAAGACAAATACAGGAACATGAAATGTTAACAGACACTAGGATAGACATAAGTATAAGAAAGTAAGAAGGAAGAAGTGATCAATTCTGAAGGGAAGGAAAACAAGAAGAAATGTTTGAGCTGGAGTTTGAAGGGTTGCTAGAAGCTTAGTTGGTAGATTGGGAGGGAAGAAAAGGCTGATTGGAGAATTTCAAAGGAAAAGATAACAGTTTTCACAAAGGCCCCTTGGAGGGGGACACATTCCTAATGATTCCACTTAAGATGGAGAACTCAGTCATTCCCAATTAGTCTATTAAACTGTGGAGAATATAGTTGAGAAGTAGGTGAATGTATTTGTCTTCAGTTCTCAGGGCCTTGAGTTAAGGTATCTTTTTATTTTCTCCTCAAAGAATGTATATTGCCCTCCTTTGAAGTGAGAGCCTTTCCTGGTAATTGGTATGCAAATAGGAAGGAGTTTCTGATTAATCATGATATACCAAAGTCTTTGGGATCTGTCCATCTGAGAGGAAGTACAACATATTTTCAAAAATAATTTATTTCCCTTTCTCCATAGAAGGAATTCTCAAGGGAGTTGTCTCTGAGAGAACTTACATTAAAGGGGAAAATAGATGCTATTAGAATAACAAAATTTTATATTTAGAACATCTGCAATTATTAAGCTATTGTCTCACAGACCCAGATGCAGATTCAAATGTCTCACAGACCTATTATTGATAATAAGCTATACATTCTGTTGATGGCATTCAGCATCTTCCCCAAGTTGCAACAGTGTTGCTCAAAAAACCCATGAGCAAAGTTGTAGTGACAGAGGCGGAGGTTAGGCATTAATTCAATGATAAACCTTTCCTTCTCAAAAAGGCTGACTTAGCTACCACCACTAGGGAGTGCCAAATCTGTTAATATCTTCTGGTGTATGACATTCTTTTAATACCCTCAGGTGTGAGAGATTCAGATAAAACACCATGCTTTGGGAGCAGGGAATAGTTCACTCACCTGATACACTGATTACATGGGACTTCTATCATCATAAAGCATACAGAAACTTCTTTCACCAAAACAGATGAATATCTATATATAGATTTGTTTTCTTTGTGGATAATGCTCTGACAGCACCACCACACATGGACCCAGATGATGTTTCTTTTATTATCACATTATTCCACTCAATATTGTTTCTGACCATAGAACTCATTTTATAGCAAAAATGCACTATTGTGCTATTTCCTGTGGAATTCACTAGTTTTACTATGCACTCCATCACCTAAAAGCTACTGGCTTAATAAAATAGTGGATTGACTGCTGAGGATTCAGTGGAGATACCTGAGGGAGAAAACATCCTGAAGAATTGAGGTCCTGTCCTACAAAGGCAGTACATGTTTTGAATTACTGAGTAATATTTCTCCCATGTGCATCCTTACAGGCAGTGGAACTTAGAGTGGAAATGGGAATGGTTCCTTCACAATTGCATTTTACAACCCACTTACATAACTTTTTTCCCTATAACCATAATTTTGAGATTGTCTGGTTTCCAGGTATGACTTTCCAAAGTAGAAGAACTACTTTCCCATAGCTACATAGAAATATTGCACTGGATTTGAAGTTTAATTGAAGGGTATTTTAGATGTTCTATGCCACTGAGCACACATATAAGAAAGAGGAATACTATACTCCACTGGTTGATGCAATTGATCCTGATTATCTAGGTATGTCTTGGTTGTTGCTACACAATAGTGCAGGAAAGACTATGAAAGTCAGGGCATTCTCTGGGGAGTTTTTTTTAGCATTTCTATATTTAATGGTAAAATTTAATGGAAGACTATAGAAACCAAAGAAAGATAAAGTAACTTAGAATTCATATCCTCTAGGAATAAAAGTTGAGTTCATGCACTAAGTAAAGAGCTTTGTCTAGCTGAGATACTGGCTGAAGCCAAACAAAACTGCATTATGGGTAGTGGAAAAAATTATAACTAACAGCAAGTCATTATCACCTGTTAGGGAAATGAGGGCAGCAGCAGCTCTGCACATTTTCTTCCCTGTCTATTCTAGGTTATTTTTACGTATGCCCTACTTTTTTGTGTCTATCTATGTCCATATATTTTGACATATTAACTAACATCTCTTTTAACATCTCCTTTCTTCTTATTCCATACAAGGACTATCAAAAATATCTAATTTTACACTTTAGTTTTTAGTATACAGAATATTCCATATAGACTATTAAAGAATTTGAGGATCACATACCATCTCCCAGAGAGGGATGCTCTATTAATCAGAAATGAATATTCTGGCTTTTGGGGCTTTAGTTATTTCTTTTTGGGGATAGAATGAATCTTTATTTTTTAAAGAAAAAAAATAATATGCATGGTACAGATTTAAGATGAAACTTAACTGTGTGTGGGAAAGTGTGTCTGTGTTGACTCCCAACAGCCAAGGGTTGGACTCTGCTGGTTTTTCGCTAGTGTTTCTCAATCCTAGAGATATCCTCCTATACCCCATTTGTGATACTGGGGCTGAGTCTCTGTAAGCTAATTATCTCCTAATTACTTCCTAATTATCTCCTTTCCTAGCTGGATCCCTCCATGTTGACATGGACTGGAAGAAGAACAAGGGGCTTGATCTGTCCTGTTTATTTCAATGATTGTTCTTGAGCCTGAGAAGGCAGTAAAATTCAGCCTCCAGCTTTTTATCAGCACTCCCAGAATCAGTGTCGTCATTCCCCTTAAGAAGTTTCAGCATAAGCTGGGTTATATTCCTCCCTAGAAGTCTGATATCTAGTTCAGTAAAATGCTGATAAACTCTTGAAGTATCAGTACCAACTGACTTAGAATCCCTTACTCAGAGGTTTGAGTTCCTGCTTCATGAAACCCCCACTTCTAATATGAACTAGTACCTTAAGGTACCACTACTAACTGAACAATATCCCCCCCGTCAGAAGTCTGAGGCCAGTTCTGTGAAGGTCTTCCGAAAGTCACCACTTCCTTGTCTTTTCCTAGCCCTAGGGATTTCCTGCTCTTCCTATCCCTATATTCTTTCAGTTTCATTTTTAATTATCAAATCTATTTCATCTACCACTACTATTTGTATAAAGTTCTCTCCGTTAAAATAACTGGCAATATTTGTTCTCTCTCACTGAATGCTGACCAGTGCAGACACATACACTCACATGCACACTCCCACACACACACATCTCTGCCAATTTTTTTTTTTATAATAAACTATAGAAAAAAAAAGTGTTTTTTGGCTAATTGGTCATGGATTAAATTTTTATTTTGGACAAAGTTAAGAAAAACTGAGACAATAACTGAAGAGTATACTTTGAAGACAAGACATAGGAGAGAATCAGAAATACTCAATGTGTATTTAAATTTCATATATTTTACAGGTGAAAACATCTATTCCGATACTCAAGTTCTTCAGAACATATAAGTTCTCTAACAACAGAAGCACACATCCATTTTTAAATTAAAATTGACGATTGCGTACCTGAGATGTACTAGCAAAATTTCAAGTACTGAGTAGCCACGCTTGCAGACCTACACTGTTGGCTTGTCTGCTCACACTGCATCCTGATGATACAATGACCTACGGATGGGATTTTTGAACCACACGCGGCTATTGCATGATACCAAAGGTCAGAACACAAGTAAAATGCCACTATTCAACAGGATTTCCATTTTTCCATTTTTTGTCTGCATTCTGCCTCTGCAAATACCCACAAGACTGACCAAGAAGGGAAGCTCAGCTCTTCAAAGTCAATCCCATAGTAATAACAGTGCAGCATAGGAGTTATTCTGGATGGAAAATGGGGCCACAGGAGCTCTTGAGGCTTTCTTTATTTCTTCAATTTTGAGCTCTAACACTTCCTTGTGAACTCTGATTCTTAGGTTTACATGCTCCTAGTTAGCTGTTCCTCAGACATCACTTCTGTATCAGCATCTGAACACCCTTTTATGTCTTAGCTATTACTTCTGTCTCTCTCCAGATCCATTCCTCACTCCCTGTGTTTACCCCCCAAGCTTTCTTCTTGGTTACTTCCATCCTGACACTTGCCACTAACACTAGGATTGCCTTCCCTTTGTGATTGAGAAGAGAGGAGAAAATTACTACCTGTCATCAATCAGCTCTGCTTCCGCTTACAAGCTAAAAACATTACCAGAGGAGAGAGTCAAGATGGCGGAGAAGTAGCAGGCTGAGACTACTTCAGGTAGCAGGAGATCAGCTAGATAGCTTATCTAAAGATTGCAAACACCTACAAATCCAATGGGAGATCGAAGAGAAGAAGAACAGCAATTCTAGAAACAGAAAATCAACCACTTTCTGAAAGGTAGGACTGGCGGAGAAGTGAATCCAAAGCGACAGGAAGATAGACCGCGGGGGGAGGGGCTAGCTCCCAGCAAGCGGCAGAGCAACGGAGCACAAAATCAGGACTTTTAAAAGTCTGTTCCGCTGAGGGACATCACTCCAGAGGCTTAACCAGGGTGAAGCCCACGCGCGGTCAGCATGGCCTCAGGTCCCCCAGAGTCACAGAAGGATCGGGGGTGTCTGAGTATCGCAGAGCTTACAGGTATTAGAACGGGGAAGCCGGCTACAGAGACAGAGCCGAGGAGTGAGCTCTAAGCTGCGGGTTACCTTGAACCACTCGCAGGCTCGGTCAGCTCGGAGCGCGGCCGGAGGCCAGGGTGATGGGAGTAATTGGGCTCTGTTCTCTGAGGGCGCACTGAGGAGTGGAGCTCCGGGCCCTCAACTCCTCCGGGCTGGAGACTGGGGGCCGCAATCTTCATTCCCGTCCTCCGGAACTCTATGGAAAGCGCTCAGGGAACAAAAGCTCCCGAAAGCAAACCCGAGCGGATTACTCAGCCTGGCCCCTGGTAAGGGCGGTGCAACTCCACCTGGGGCAAAGACACTTGAGAATCACTACAACAGGCCCCTCCCCCAGAAGATCAACAAGAAACCCAGCCAGGACCAAGTTCATCTACCAAGGACTGCAGTTTCAATACCAAGGAGAGCAGCGGAATTCCAGAGGAGGAGAAAGCAAAGCACGGAACCCATGGCTTTCTCCCCATGATTCTTTAGCCTTGCAGTTAATTTAATTTTTTTTCTTTTTCAATTTTTTTTCTCTTCTTCTGCTAAATTTTTTTAACTTTTACCCTTTTGTTTTTTAACTTTTTTTAACTAGTTTATCTAATATATATATATTTTTTCCTTTCTATATTTTTTCTTTATGGTTTTCTTTTTTTTTTTTCTTTCTGAACCTCTTTTTATCCCCTTTCTCCCCCCTCACGATTTGGGATCTCTTCTGATTTGGCTAAAGCATATTTTCCTGGGGTTGTTGCCATCCTTTTAGTATTTTACTTGCTCCTTAATATACTCTTATCTGGACAAAATGACAAGGCGGAAAAATTCACCACAAAAAAAAGAACAAGAGGCAGTACCAAAGGCTAGGGACCTAATCAATACAGACATTGGTAATATGTCAGATCTACTGTTCAGAATGACGATTCTCAAGGTTCTAGCCAGGCTCGAAAAAGGCATGGAAGATATTAGAGAAACCCTCACCGGAGAGATAAAAGCCCTTTCTGGAAAAATAAAAGAACTAAAATCTAACCAAGTTGAAATAAAAAAGCTATTACTGAGGTGCAATCAAAACTGGAGGCTCTCACTGCTAAAATAAATGAGGCAGAAGAGAGAATTAGCAATATAGAAGACCAAATGACAGAGAATAAAGAAGCTGAGCAAAAGAGGGACAAACAGCTACTGGACCACGAGGGGAGAATTTGAGAGATAAGTGACACCATAAGACGAAACAACATTAGAATAATTGGGATTCCAGAAGAAGAGGAAACAGAGAGGGGAGCAGAAGGTATATTGGAGAGAATTATTGGAGAGAATTTCCCCAATATGGCAAAGGGAACAAGCATCAAAATCCAGGAGGTTCAGAGAACCCCCCTCAAAAACAATAGGAATAGGGCCACACCCCGTCACCTAATAGTAAAATTTACAAGTCTTAGTGACAAAGAGAAAATCCTGAAATCAGCCCGGGAGAAGAAGTCTGTAACATACAATGGCAAAAATATTAGATTGGCAGTAGACTTATCCACAGAGACCTGGCAGGCCAGAAACAGCTGGCACGATATATTCAGAGTCTAAACGAGAAAAACATGCAGCCAAAAATACTATATCCAGCTAGGCTATCATTGAAAATAGAAGGAGAGATTAAAAGCTTCCAGGACAAACAAAAACTGAAAGAATTTGCAAACACCAAGCCAGCTCTACAGGAAATATTGAAAGGGGTCCTCTAAGCAAAGAGAGACCCTAAAACTAGTAGATCAGAAAGGAACAGAAACAATATACAGTAACAGTCACCTTACAGGCAATACAATGGCACTAAATTCATATCTCTCAGTAGTTACCCTGAATGTTAATGGGCTAAATGCCCCAATCAAAAGACACAGGGTATCAGAATGGATAAAAAAACAAAACCCATCTATATGTTGCCTACAAGAAACTCATTTTAAACCCGAAGACACCTTCAGATTTAAAGTGAGGGGGTGGAAAAGAATTTACCATGCTAATGGACATCAGAAGAAAGCAGGAGTGGCAATCCTTATATCAGATCAATTAGATTTTAAGCCTAAGACGATAAAAAGAAATGAGGAAGGACACTATATCATACTCAAAGGATCTGTCCAACAAGAAGATCTAACAATTGTAAATATCTATGTCCCTAACGTGGGAGTAGCCAACTATATAAACCAATTAATAACAGAATCAAAGAAACACATCAACAATAATACAATAATAGTAGGGGACTTTAACACTCCTCTCACTGAAAGGGACAGATCATCCAAGCAAAAGATCAACAAGGAAATAAAGGCCTTAAATGACACACTGGACCAGATGGATATCACAGATCTATTCAGAACATTTCATCCCAAAGCAACAGAATACACATTCTTCTCTAGTGCCCATGGAACATTCTCCAGAATAGATCACATCCTCGGTCCTAAATCAGGTCTCAACCGGTATCAAAAGATTGGGATCATTCCCTGCATATTTTCAGACCACAATGCTCTGAAGCTAGAACTCAATCACAAGAGGAAATTTGGAAAGAACCCAAATACATGGAGACTAAACAGCATCCTTCTAAAGAATGAATGGGTCAACCAGGAAATTAAAGAAGAATTGAAAAAAGTCATGGAAACAAATGATAATGAAAATACAGTGGTTCAAAATCTGTCGGTCACAACAAAGGCAGTCCTGAGAGGAAAATATATAGCGGTACAAGCCTTTCTCAAGAAACAAGAAAGGTCTCAGGTACACAACCTAACCCTACACCTAAAGGAGCTGGAGAAAGAACAAGAAAGAAACCCTAAACCCAGCAGGAGAAGAGAAATCATAAAGATCAGAGTAGAAATCAATGAAATAGAAACCAAAAAAACAATAGAACAAATCAACGAAACTAGGAGCTGGTTCTTTGAAAGAATTAATAAGATTGATAAACCCCTGGCCAGACTTATCAAAAAGAAAAGAGAAAGGACCCAAATCAATAAAATCATGAATGAAAGAGGAGAGATCACAACGAACACCAAAGAAATACAGACAATTATAAGAACATACTATGAGCAACACTATGCCAACAAATTTGACAATCTGGAAGAAATGGATGCATTCCTAGAGACATATAAACTACCTCAACTGAACCAGGAAGAAATAGAAAGCCTGAACAGACCCATAACCAGTAAGGAGATTGAAATAGTCATCAAAAATCTCAAAAAAAAAAAAAAAATAGAGAGAGAGAGAGAAATGGAAGGAAAACTTCCAAACTCATTTTATGAGGCCAGCATCACCTTG
>NW_022631001.1:11022877-11110813 GCF_010015895.1 Lontra canadensis
TCCCAAAACCAGACAAGGATCCCATCAAAAAAGAGAACTACAGACCAATATCCTTGATGAACACAGATGCAAAACTTCTCACCAAAATACTAGCCAATAGGATTCAACAGTACATTAAAAGGATTATTCACCACGACCAAGTGGGATTTATTCCAGGGCTGCAAGGTTGGTTCAACATCCGCAAATCAATCAATGTGATAAAACACATTAATAAAAGAAAGAACAGGAACCATATGATACTCTCCATAGATGCTGACAAAGCATTTGACAAAGTATAGCATCCCTTCCTGATCAAAACTCTTCAAAGTGTAGGGATAGAGGGCACATACCTCAATATTATCAAAGCCATCTATGAAAAACCCACCGCAAATATCATTCTCAATGGAGAAAAACTGAAAGCTTTTCCGCTAAGGTCAGGAACACGGCAGGGATGTCCGTTATCACCACTGCTATTCAACATAGTACTAGAAGTCCTAGCCTCAGCAATCAGACAACAAAAGGAAATTAAAGGCATCCAAATTGGCAAAGAAGAAGTCAAACTATCACTCTTTGCAGATGATATGATACTATATGTGGAAAACCCAAAAGAGAAAGACAACTACCATATGATCTCCCTAATATGAGGGAGTGGAGATGCTACATGTGGGGTTAAGGGGATAGGAGAAGATTTAATGAAACAAGATGGGATTGGGAGGGAGACAAACCATAAGTGACTCTTAATCTCACAAAACAAACTGAAGTTTGCTGGGGGGAGGGGGGTTGGGAGGGGGGGTGGGGTTATGGTCATTGGGGAGGGTATGTGCTATGGTGAGTGCTGTGAAGTGTGTAAGCCTGGCGATTTACAGACCTGTACCCCTGGGGGAAAAATATATTATATGTTTATAAAAAATTAAAAATTAAAAATTAAAAAAAAAAGTTCAACATTAAAATCTTATTTTATATTCAAAAAAAAAAATTACCAGAATACATCATTCCTGATTTAACAATAAAAATAAGTCATAATTTAAAAAATCACATTTTTGCCTCCTCAGAGAGTGAGCATCACAGTGAAAGCAGGCAAACTGATTACATCGGGTGACAAGACATGCTGAGGAGAGACAGGAAATATGACCCGTTTCAGCTCACCAGAACATGAGGAAGGGGTAAAAGGTGTAAGGAGGAAAGAAATGAAATGTTAACAAATAGATTGTTTCTAATTCCTGAGAATGCAAGACATTAGGGCAATACATGACCACTTACCAGCTCTTTTCCACAGGCTCCACTGGATGCCTGTGGGAAAGACTGGGAGACCCAAGAGAAGACACGTTGGGGCTGCTGAGCTCTGAGTCACTGGAGATGTCCCTGGAGGACCAATCTGTGCTCTAGGCTCCAAGAGCACAGGGTGTTAACTGGCTGCTGTGGGATACACAGAAAACCTGCTCAGGTCACAGACCCTTCTTTGATTTGAGGAAAAGACGTTGGCTGTTGGGAAATGGGAGGAAACATTTGGACCTCTACCCCAAGTCCCTGCCTTATTGCTAGGAAAAGATTAGGCACCTCTGGGAAAGGACTAAAAATTCTGCCATCAAGCTCCAGGCTGTGCTGACACTGGAATAAACCCCCTAAGACAAACCTGGAAGCTTGTAGGGCTATCTTTTTTCTCACTGAGATTAAAGGAGCTTTACTGCTTTTTTTTCTTGAGGTTAAGGCACTTTTCTCAAAACCCTTTTCTCTTTTGATAAACACATGTAACTTTCTCCTGAAACTGTGCAAGGAGCCAAGATGTCCTTCAACAGATGAATGGATAAAGACGTAGTTCATATATACAATGGAATATTACTCAGCCATGAGAAAGGATGAATACCCACCATTTGCACTGACATGGATGGAACTGGAAGGGATCATGCTAAGTGAAGTAAGTCAAACAGACAAAGACAATTATCATATGGTTCATCATATGTGGAACATAAGGAAGAGTGCAGAGGACCATAGGGGAAGGGAGGGAAATCTGAAGCAAGGGAAAATCAGAGAGGGAGACAAACCATGAGAGACTCTGGACTCTGGCAAACAAACTGAGGGTTACAGAAGGGAGAGGGTGGAGGGGTGGGGTGACCAGGTGATGGGTGTTAAGGAGGACATGTGTTGTGATGAGTACTGGGCGTTACATGCAAATTAATTGTGAAACATTGAACACTACATCAAAAACTAATGATGTAGTATATGTCAGCTAATTGAACATAATAATAAAAAAAGAAAAAATGATAAATATATGTTACTTTCTCCTGATAGATTGTTTTGTATAAGGATCCAGCTACAGAAAACTCCTTTCATTATTAGTGCTGTTGTGACTTCTTGGATTTAGTAATGTCTTTCCTGAGTTTCCAACAGATTCTCACCCTCATTGTTATTTGTAGATCATTGTGACATTTTGTACATGATAATAGTTACCTTAGGCCTTCTTGACTCCAGGCTAGAAATAACATTTATAGTGCACACCCTCAGTTTTCTCTGTTCTCTGCTTTGCCAAACCTATATGCAGAAATTTTGTTTTGATATTTCCAGAAACCCTTGTATCATCTAAAGTAACTTGACAAAACAAAGTCATATGATAAAAGACATTTTATGAATAATTTGACAAATGAGATTCTCAAGATAGCATTTCCTATGAATCTTTTATACATCAGTTATAATTCTTAGATTAGTTTTTTCCTCTGGAGAAAAATATGGGATACTTTTCCCCAGAGAATCATCTTCTAGAATCGAAGCCATATATCTTTTTTCATAGTTTACTTTTTAAAGCATTTCAGTGTGCTTTACATTTAATGCTTTTTATCCCCTTTTTATCCCCTCTCATTTCCTTAGCAAATTTCTCTGAAGTTATTCATTTAGTCATGGATCTCTTATTGTTAAAGAAAAAAAAAGCCATTCCAAAACACTTTTTCTGAATTCTTTTCAAATAATTTGCTGTCCTATTTTATTTTGTCATCACATTATTAAAAGCTTGGTCTCATTTGACATTTTCAATTTCTATCCTGTTTTCATTCTACTACAGTTTGACTCTCATCCTCACCATCTGTTACATGCTGAATTAGGGCCAGGGGTGGCCCCCTTTATACATTGAAGTCCTAATCCTGAGCACCCCAGGATGTGACTGCTCTTAGAGATAGGGTCTTTAAAGAGGTAGTTAAGTTAAAATGTTATCATTGGTCCATATCCAATATGACTGGCATCCTTTCTATAAAAAGATGAAATGCAGACACAGACATGCAGGGAGGGAAAGCCATATGAAGATACTGGGAGAAGAAAGACATGTACAAGCCAAGGAGAGAGAAACCAACCTTGCCAATACTTGGATTTCAGACTTCTAGCCTCCAGAACAGTAGGAAAATAAATTTCTCTTGTGCTATGGTACTGGGAGCCCTAGCAAACTAATCTATCACCCGACGGATGGTGTTTCTAGTGTGATTACGGTGACGTCCTTGTTGGTATGATCATAGAACTGAGAGATAGGGATTTTCATATCATACGAATGAAATTTTTAAATTTAAAATCTTATTTCCAACAATTAGTAGTTCTGAAATATTTGGTCTTTCTGAGCCTCAGTTTTCAAGATTCTAAAAATGGGATAATAAATACTTTAAGTATTAAGAAAGTGTATATGGAAGTGACTTGCAGAATATTCAACAGAGATTAATGAAACTTATGTTTTGTTTCTTTGCTATTGTCCTATTAGCATGTTTCTTTAATTCAGCAGACTGCTGCTATTTTGAATGACTGAGTTAAGGATAATTTAGTTAATACTTTTTTCTCAAACCTTCCATAAACTCTTCCTTATCCTTCTAGTCAACCCATACCCTACTTAGAGCTGATGACCCTCCTCTCATATTTCAGTCAGAAAATGGAAGTAATTGAATCAGAAGACCCTAATTTTTCCAATACCAAGTTTACAAACACACATGCATCTACATCTACTTTTTATGTCCATTCAGGCATAAAGGAAGACCCATCCCTAGTCATTGCAAAGGCCCACCTCCACTGTACTTTGGACCTCAAATCTCAAGAACCTTTCTCTGGCAGATTTTCCCTCTCACTAACATGTCTCTTCTTCTGTAGTTTTTCATTTCCAGTAGCATACAAACATTCTTTAATATCCTTTCTTTTTAAAAAGAAATAAGTTTCAATTTCTCCTTTGGTTTCTTATCCCCTTCCCAGCTTCCCATCTCTCTGCTCCTTTTCTTATCAAAAGTTTTCAAAGGAGTTGTTTGGAACCCACTTCATCTGGTTCCTGATGCTCACATTCTACTGTAACTGTTGCTCTCAGAGACACAACTACCCCTCCTGTTTTCAGACCTGATAGGTTCTTTCTCTCTCCACTGTATTAATATTTTAAGAACACTTGATACATTTGTTCACTTCCTCGTTTTTTTGCCTACATGGTTTTTGTGACTTATTATCTTTGTTTTGTTCCTCCTTCATTGGCCAGTGATTCTCATCCTTCCTTGCTGACTCACCTGTATCCACTCATCGGGTTTGCCAGACTGTGGGTTTTCTTCCCTATTTATTCTGAGAGCCAGGGTCATCTCTTCCACTTCCATCAGGTGAAATAATGCCTATAAGTTAAAGATGACCAAATATATGTCTCCAAGCTTTTTCTTTCTTTTGAGTTCTATACTCCAAGATCCAACACACTTGGCAGCCTCTCTTCAATATCTCATTGACGTATCCAAAAAGGACCCTAATATATCCAAAAGAGAACTCTTGATTCAGTTTTCTTTACTAAATTCATTTCTTGCCTAGTTTTTTCTACTTCAGTAATGGTCCCTTTGTCTTCCCTAATGCTCCTAATCCTAAGAGTCATCTTGATTTCACTTTTTTTTCCTTTTATCATTAGATATATTTATATCATCATCTAGTCCAGTGACACATCCTGTTGGTTTTACCTCTGAAATACATGTAAGCTCAGTCTCATTCACAAAAAACTCTGTCATCACCCAACTGGTTGAAATCACTATGATCTCCTGTTTGGATAGTGTAATAGAGTAATTCCTGTCCCTATTGAAGTTCTGGCCCCCAACAGTCCATTTATCAAAGTAGTCAGGATAACTTTCGAAACTGTCAATGATCTTAAATTTATTTTAGTACCCTGATAAAATCATTTAAAATCCTTCCACTGTTCTTAGGCCTTTGCTGATTTCTGCTAGCTCTTTAGCTTCGTCTTGTACCAAGTTCCCTATGGATGTAAGATGATAAACACCATCTTTTGCTTTATTGGTTTCCCTGAGACAAGCCAAGCTCTTTCCTGCCATGGGCCCTTTGGATTTGTTCTTCTCACTTCCTTAAATATTTTCCCAAAAGAATTTTCTGGCTGACTCCTCACAAGTCCAGTGTTGACTTATAGCTCATTTCCTCAGAGAAGCCAGTCTATCTAAACTGTAAATCTTCCAAGTAATTCTTTATAAAAATACATACTTTATATCACATTATAGTACTCAACTGAATTTTGTGTTTATGTCTCTATTTCCTGGTTTATTTGTGTTTTCCCTTTCTAGAATGCAAGCATCTTAATGGCAAGGACCTTGGCTTACAATTATAAGACCTTGTCTTATAATTGTATGCTAAGAACTTTCATATACATTTGTAAAAATATATTATCAAAGCTACAACTTCATATAGCTACTAATATTAGCAGAATTTTATGGCTGAGAAAGGGAAGGCTTAGGGGACAATAAGCAACTTGCCAGGAATCATGGAGCTAGATGTAGCAGCCTTGGGATTCCAAATGAAGCATGTCTATGCTAAAATCTGTGATCTAAATCACATGATTCATTGCCTCCTAGTCTTCTGATTTCCAGCCTTTTGACTTATTTTATAGCCCTGTTCATTCCCTGGACCTAATATTTGGTGCTATTTCAGCCATTCTGAGCTTTGGCTTGCTAAATAATTATGGTGAGGACCTTCATATAGTCACGTTGTTTCTGCCTTCCCTGGTTAAATATCCCCCTGTCATGTTAAAAAATCCCATTCTCTCTCTGAGACCTCCTGCTTGGCACAAGACCTTGAAATACTTTTCTCTCTACTTTGCAGAAAACTGTGTCCTTGTTCAGGTCACCATCTCTGGTCCCTGGCTTCCTTATTTGTAAAGCAAAGGGTTCAGATTGATCTTGGAATTCTCTTTCAGATTTAAAAATCCAGCAAAAATTATGACAACTCATGTTTCTTTATTGTCTTTCATTTGGGATTTTTAAGTTACCAATACTTTAAACAATTTAATTCCCCTAGTATTAAAAAAAATTAATCCCGCAAAGAGAGACATCCCACACTGTAGGAGGAACATTCTTTAGGTGATCATAGTAAATGATCTTCTTCATCAGCTAATAGGGTACAATTCAATTCCCTTAGATTAATATTTTACCCCACCACAAGATGTTATAGATAGCCCAGCAAATGGCTGCCTGCCTTAGAATTATCATACCATGCTTTAGTCTAATAAGTATTTAATGAAGGTGTCTTATGTGCCAGGGTCTGTGTTAGCTAGACTCTGCGCTAGATGCTAGAGATGGTCAATACATAGACCCTGTCTTCAAGGAGCTCAAGATTTATTGGAAGAGAGAGAGAGAGACAAACCTACAGTTGGTCTAACCAAAGCTGACTAATATAAGAGCTCAATTGAATAATAACAGCAACAACAAAATCAGCCATGGGGATATGGGTAAGTATAACTATGATGTTACAACGGCTCCCTGTTCTAGGGAATTCATTCTCCTGCTTTAGAAAACAAACAGGGAATATTGTTAAAGCTGGTTACAATCCAACAACAGGAAAAGATACCAAGAAACAGCCAGGTCCTCCTCTGCCATCCCATCTGATTCCTAGAGCAGACTTTAAGACATTTCTCTGGCTTCTGAACTCACCTCCTTCTATAACCCTGGGATTTCTGCCTTTCTGAGCAAGTTTCAGCCTTGCACTCACCAGCAGGCAAGCAATCTGCTGTTCATTCCTAAAGCTCCAGGGACCTGCCTTCTGCCTAGACTATTTCCAGGCTGCCAAGTTGGCAAGGCATTTGCTCTACGGGCATGTGGATCAGGGCAGCCTTCCTTGCAGGATGGCCCAGGGGATGCTTGGGGAGTACAGTGGAGGGGAAGCCTCAGTAGCAAATACAGCCAACACGCCTCTCCAAAAGATGTAATTAATCTGTAGCTGCATTATGAGGCAGGCTTGCCATCCCTGGAACATTCTGCTTCACATCTGTACCTAGCTGAGATTCCCATGCACTCAAGAGACAGGCAACAGGAGAACCGATGGGGTGTTATCAATACTAAGGAACCCAAGGAAAACAGTGGGTAAAAAACAAAAGCACCGTATGAGCTCTTAAAAATCCCTTCTTCTCCATCCTCTTTACAACAGCTAGTCGTTGTATAATGTGTTACAGTTTTTAAAGTGTAAACTAATATTCTTGTGAGGAAGTCAGTATTATTACTGCCATTTTGTAAGAGGAAAATAAGGCTGGGAGAGGTTCAGCAAGCTTCCCAAGGTCACACCAGTATCACAAAGCCGAGCCAGGACATGCTCACAGACCTGTGAGGTGTCCTGGTTCATCGACTAGAGCACTTGTCTTCCATACTTACAGTCTGGGAACCAGACCATGCGCTCCTACAGGGGGAGTGCCAGGCCTGCCTTCTCTACCGCCGCCTCCTTAAGCCCAGAGCCCGGTGCCTGCCCTGTCAGTCTGACGGAGAAGAGCCCCGCCCACATCAGAAGGGGGTTTAACAATCAGTGAAAAGTTAAGCTTCCGGGCAATGTCAATGGAAACCTCCCCGCTCCATTTCCGGGCCCTGTCTTTGTTCTCCTTCACACCCCCACACCCCCCGCCCCGCACCCCGTTTCTCTCCGCCCTCCTCCATTCTGAGCTCGTTAAGTATTTTTTTTTTTTTTTAACCAACTTGTTTTTGGAATCCTCTCCTGCTGCACTAAACCATGCTGCTTTGCTAGTGCTCAAAATAACCACGTCTTCTGGCAGCCCCTGCTCCTCTGTTGAGGGAAGAGTCTCTTCTTTCTCTCTAGATACATTTCCTCCGCTCTCTAAATTCTTTATGAAGAACCATGTAGTCCCGGTTCAGAACATAGCCTGACAGTTGACTTCACCTCTCTGTGCCTCAGTCTCTTCGTCCCTCAGCTAGGGATGAAAATGGCGCCTCACCCGTAGGATCGCCCGCAGCGTTGACCGGGTCAAGCCACGTGATGCACTTGGCATTCGGTGCACAGTCGCCCCGTTAGCTGTTAGCTGTGTTCTTAAGCGTCTTAACTGTATTTTAACTTTCATCTCTTCCCTGAAGTGTGTTTTTTTTTTTTTTAAACCTCACACTCCTGTGCCTTTCTTGTTTTGTTCCTTATACATGGAAGGTTTTTACTACAAAATTCACAAGTCAAAATCCCACTCATTCTTCATAAAGTCACCAGTGATAAGAGTATTCCCCACAGGAGGGACGCATAGGTGGCTCAGTTGGTTAAGCAGCTGTCTTCGGCTCAGGTCATGATCCCAGCGTCCTAGGATCGAGTCCCACATCGGGCTCCTTGCTCAGCAGGGAGCCTGCTTCTCCCTCTGCCTCTGCCTGCCTGTGCTCCCTCGCTCGCTGGCTCTCTCTCTCTCTCTCACAAATCAATAAATGAAATCTTAAAAAAAAAAAAAAAAAAAAGTATTCCCCATAGGAGACCCTAACAATTGTTCATAGACCAGCCACGCTGTCTGGGGCTTGGGGCAGGGGCTAGAGATGTCCTGACATCTTTTCTGTTCTTTCACATACCCCAGACTATTAAACCACCATTACTAAAGAAATTACATCTTGTTTTGTCTTGCTTATTTACATGTCTGGACTGGGTGGCAATTAGGTATTTAGTGACTGATGCAGCCCCATGGCTTCCTATGGCGCACGAAACAAAGAGGGCGTGTAGTATGGAATTAACAGATGAACACCTGCATGCAGAGGTGTGCTCGCTTTTGTCCACAGGAGTCTTTCTGGAGGGATTATGTGTCAAGGAAAGGGAAAAAAGCTCCTTTTCTATGGCTCTGACATTTATCCACTGTACACCATCTGGTAGGCACCCATGCTCTTCTTTCTTCCTGAGGAAACTGTAGCAGAAAAACCCCGACTTCCATTGTTTAAGCATGGGCTATGCTTGATGGGTGTTGTAGTGTTAGATTGGTTTCAAGTTTCAAATCCCTCTATTTTTAGCATGCCCCAAATCTGGTCTTCTTCAAGAAAAAGAAGAAAGAACACGCCAACCTATTCTTTCTTTTAGAGTTATCACTCCTTGACCTTCTCTTTTCACCAGGAATTTTTTTGTTTTTTTTTTTTTGTTTTTTTTAACAAACCTGAGAATAGGAAAAGTCCCTTGTGCTCCTTATTCTGAGTGGCAGAGAAAAAAAAAAACAACTACTATGAATTGGACTTGTCAGTTACCTATTAATCATAACTAAAAAGCATGATTAAACTGTCACTAAGAAACCTGTGAAAGGCCTATAATTGTGCTAATGCATTCTATTGTCATTTCTTAAAAAAAATACCCAGGATATTGTAAAGTCCAGAAAGGATCTTGGAGCTTTTATAACAATCCATTCTTTTGACAGATAAGAATATCGCAGAGCAAGAAGGTAAACACACTGATGCCACAAACAAAAGATTAAGTAAAAAAAAGGCTATATGAAAACAATCAATTTCTTAAATGAAAGCATACCATTAAAACTTAAAAGATAATTTTAAAATGCGGAAAATACTTGTAATATTTATGACAGAAGAGCTAACTTTTTAAAAATATTATGAAGAGCCTATACAATTTAACAATTAAAAGGCAAAAAAAAAAACAAAAAAAACCAAAAAACCCCAAACCCAATCTAAACTAACCACAAATATCAACAGATTTTAGGAAAAAAAAATCTATAATATGTACAGGAAATAGAGAAATTCAAATAGATATTTTTCTACTTTTCAGAGTAGCAAAGGTTAATAAAGCTGATGACCTCTCTGCTGCAGGTGAAGGTACAGAGTGAAGGAAATACTTTCATTCTCTACTTGTGGGAATGTAGTTGGCACAGCCATTTTTGAAAGGCAATTTAGAAATACCTACAAATTTTGAATGTATTTAACCTCTCACCTTTCAATTTCAATGATAAGAATTTGTTCTTTAGTTATACTCACGATGTTCAAAATATATATGGTATATGTATATATATATACACACATATATAAACACATTGTTTAGCAAAAAAAAAAAAGAGGGAGAAACAATCAAAATGCCTGTTAAAAAGTGATTACTAAATTAAAGTGTATCCATACAATGGAATTTTTTTACACATTTATTGATTCATTTAAAGAGAGCAATGATGAACACATTGCATGTTAATATCTTAATATTATAATGAAATTAGTACTGACCTCGTGGAGCCCTTAAACTCTTTTTTTAAATGTTATGTTAGTCACCATACAGTACATCTTAAGTTTTTGATGTAGTGTCCCATGATTCATTGTTTACGTATAACACCCAGTGCTCCATGCAATACATGCCCTCCTTAATACCCAAACTCTGTCTTAAATGTCAGTTTGTTCCACAATATGAAAGAGCTAATAAAAGACAAAATTTGGAAAGTAAATTTTATTTGACCTGATTTAGAATACTTAAGTTTGAAAAACAGTTATAAAATTTATTAAAAATCTTAGCAAAATGTTTTCCATTTTGATGGCTTTACTTCCTTAGTTTATTGCTTATTGTTTTTGCTTACAATATGAAGGATTATTCTTTACTTTCTGGATAGCAGAGATTCTGTGTCTAACCAGAATAATTTTCTGTACTTTATGTTGACTTTATTATATTCCTGACTATAAGAAAGAACATAAGAACAAAGGTTTCTCTTTCCTCTCCTGTAAAAGAGCTAAGATTCTTTATAATCATGTTACCTTCTTTTTTCTTATTTTAAAGTGTTTTATTGACGTTTTGATTAAATATATAACCAAATATTGTTTCTCAGGCACCTATAATCCCATCTTAATCAAGTGTTTAATTCTCCTCTGATAACTTCTTTAATTTCTGTCTTGCCCACAACAGATCCTAAATATGGAAAAAATTAAATAAATCTTTTAGAATATCTTTTACACCTCAAACTCTCTTTGTGATTTCTTAGGGGGCTCCTGGAAAAACCAAAAAGCTTTGTCCGTCCATCTGATGAAACGAGAGATAGAAATAAGTAGGTTTATTTGTTAGTTACTATTGATGAGTTACATGGGAAGAGCTCTCAAAGAGGAAGAGATACTCAGCCTTCCTTAAGTTAAATTTGTACAAGTAAATAACATTAACATTCATTATTATTAATATTCATATAAGTAAATGACTATTGAGTCTTTCAGAAACTGTATGCTTTATGGGTAGTTCCTAGAGGTTCATCAATGCCTTCATTGTCCACGTCCCTGATACCTTTCTATTTATGAGTCCTTATAGTGCTTTGCCTGATATTAAGCAGCAAGAATACAGTGTCGTGTGGCGATTCACAGACCTGTGCCCCTGGGGCTTATAATACATTATATGTTAATAAAAAATTAAAAGAAAAAAGAATACAGTGTCATGTCATGATTTCAGTTATTTAAAACATCAACTAACCCATAGCCTTTTTCCTTTTTTTCAGAGATGTTTTAGGTTCACAACAAAATTGGAAGGTACGAAGACTTCCTATCTACCTTCTGCCCTGACACATGCTTCACCTCCTCCATGAGAAATATCCTTCACCAGAATGATACATTTGGTACAACTGATGACCCTATATTGATGCATCTTTACCTCCCCAGTCCATAGTTTACATACGGGTTTACTCTTGGTGGTATACATTCTTCAGGTTTAGAAAAATGTATAACAACTAATATCCATCATTATAATATCCCAGAGAGTATTTTCACTGCCTTAAAAATCCTCTGTGCTTTGCCTGTTCATTGCCCCAGTTCTTCCCTCTGGCAACCGTTGATCATTTTATAGTCTCCATAGCTTTGCCTTTTCCAGAACATCGTACAGTTGGAATTCTACAATAGGTATCCTCTTCAGATTGGTTTATTCTACTTAATAATATTTATTTATGTTTCTTTCATGTCTCTGTGTGGCTTGATAGCTCATTTCTTTTTATCTCTGACAATCCATTGTCTGGATGTAGCACAGTCTATTTACCCACTCACCTATTGAAGGACATTTTGGTTACCTCCCTGCTTTGGCAAGTATGAATGAGGTCGCTATGACCTTCCATGCACAGATATTTGTGTGGGCATGTGTTTTCAGCTCCTCTGGGTAAATACCAAGAAGCGTAATTGCTGGATCACATGGCAAAAAGAGGTTTAGTTTTGTAAAAAGCTGCCAAACTAGCTTCCAAAGTGGTCATGTCATTTTACATTTCTACCAGCAATGATTGAGAGTCTGGTCCCATTCCAACCTTACCAGTATTTGGTGATGTCAGCAGATTCTGATCATCCTAATAGATGTATGTATTATTGTTTTAATTTGCATTTCCCTGATGACATATGATGTGGAATATCTTTTCATATACTTAACTTGCCATTGTATATCTTCTCTGGTGAGGTGTCTACTAAGGACTTTGACTCACTTTTTAATTGGATTCATTTTCTTCTTCTTGAATGTTGAGTTCTTTTTATATCTTGGATTAAGTCCTTTATAAGATATGTATTTTACAATTATTTTCTTCCATTCTGTGACTCATCTCATTCTCTTGATATGCGATGAAATTCTATAAAGCTTTCGAAAGGAAAGGGATAGACCTACATACACAGATGTTGAAATATATCTGAGATTACTAAGTAGGCAAAAAGTATAGAATTGTGTGCAAATATAATTCTTTTAGTGTATATTGGAATGGTGGAGTGAGACTTCTCTTGTTAATTTGTTCCTTTCTCTACTTTTCTGAATTTTCTAAATTGCAGAATGGATTTTAGGTAACTTCCCCTAATCTGCTACTTTATATTATCTTTTTATTTAATTTATGAGAAATCAAAAATAAAAACTAAAATATTTCAATATAGTTTTTAAAGGGAGTCTTTCTTTTTTTTTAACTTTATTTTATTTTATTTTATTTTTTTTATTTTTAAAGGAAGTTTTTCAAAGGAGCCAAGAACATGTCAGGGCCCTCAAATCTGATATTAATCTTGATACTACTTATGGGAACCTGTTCTCCAGCTTGGCTAAATAAAATTTCTTCATCATGATTTCCTCTATCTTAGGATTTACCAGTTTTGTTCTATAAGTATGACATACACTTCCTTTCCTTCCTTGTCATATCTGTAACTTTTCCTCATCTTTAAGAATAAATCAAAGGAGAGTCTTTTCTGGAAAGCATTTAATTTTCAAGGCAGAGTTAGGCTTTTCCTTTCTGGATTCATATACCTCTCATGTTTCTTTTATTGGCTGTACTACATTGCTATGATTGCTAATTTTTTTTTCTTTTTTGGAAGACGGCAAGCACCCAAGTTCAGGAGGTTTTATTCATTTCAACAAATAAAACAGGCATAGTATCTGACACGGTATATGGAATATAGTAAAAACTTAAAATGTTTGATGAAGGAATGAATTTTTTTTAATGAGTGAATTTTTTTTTTTTAAGATTTTATTTATTTATTTGACAGAGAGAGATCACAAGTAGGCAGAGAGGCAGGCAGAGAGAGAGGAAGGGAAGCAGGCTCCCCGCTGAGCAGAGAGCCCGATGCGGGACTCGATCCCAGGACCCTGAGATCATGACCTGAGCCGAAGGCAGCGGCTTAACCCACTGAGCCACCCAGGCGCCCAATGAGTGAATTTTTAATGAAAATGTTTTATCCTCAACCTAAGAGCAATCAGAAGGACAGTTATAGTTCAGATTCCCAGGAAGTTGTCCATAATGGTTAAGAACCTGGTTCTGTAGTAAGACTACATTGTTTAAAAAAAAAAAAAAAAAGACTACATTGTTTAGCTCTCAACTCTGTCCTTTGCTAGCTATATAATCTCCATATCTCTTTTTTAAATCTATAAAGTAGGATAATACTGGAACCTATGTTACAGACTTGGTGTGAACTGAATGAACTAGAACTTGTGAAGAGTGTAGAATAGTGCCTCAAATATAGTAAAAACTAAATGTATATTATCTTTTAAAATTGTTATATTGAGTCTATTTTCTGATTTTTTTTTTTTAAGTGGTAAAGAGAATTGGAATTAGCTTTCATCTTTCTTTTCCCAACATTGGCACATTTTGATGACAGACTACTTGGCACCTGAACGTCATGAGCTTCTCTTCCCATGAGCTTTGAGGCTTATTCCCTTGTTTTAGAGGCCAAGCTTGCATTTTCTTCTTCAGTTTATACTCCTCATTTGTGACTGGTCTCAAGGAAACGGGAGTTGTGCTTCTGATCCTTGAGTATTCATTCTTGTCTTGTAGGCCTGCTGCCCTTCAGGGCTCGGCTCTTATATCATCCTTGTTTTATGCAGCTTTCTAAGAATGCCTCCCATGATTGCGCATGAGTCATAATGTACTACCATGGCTTGCTTGTTTATATTTCCCAATAGACTATGCTTTTTCAGACTAGGGATCCTGTCTCACTATTGTTTCCTCAATGCGTATAGTCAGGTCTGATGGTCTAGAAACATGCTAAAATCTTAAGACATGTTCATAGCATTAAATGCTTATTACATTTTGCTTTTTAAGACTTAAAAAAAATTCTTCAGTTAAAATGGCTTCTCTGTAGTTCCTTTTGTAGCTGTGGCAAATGTAGCGCGCTAAGGTTTTTTTCCAATCATTTGTTTATTTGATAGAAATTGATTAGACATTTATTCATTGTAGGCTAGACAAAATACTGTGAGAAAAACAAATATA
This sequence comes from Lontra canadensis, assembly GCF_010015895.1. Lineage (NCBI taxonomy): Eukaryota > Metazoa > Chordata > Mammalia > Carnivora > Mustelidae > Lontra > Lontra canadensis. The sequence continues at coordinate 11,037,741 of NW_022631001.1, forward strand.
ATACCAAGCATGAGCCTTAATTAGGTAGTTCACAGATTAGTGAGAGGGACGAAGCACAAATGAGTAACGACATAAATCAAGAACAATGTAAACGACGTGTCCTAAATGAAGAGTAAAGAGAGAATGTGGCATGAGTTCATAGATGGAAGAGTGGTGTCCTGGCCATTATTTTAATAACCAGCTGTCAGAATAAAATCCTTGATGTGCAGCATTTGCCAATTTTGTGGTATAAATACTCCCACCATGGTTAATTTCAGACTATAGCTTGATGTCCCTAAAGAAAAGTTGGGGAAAGATGTCCATATTAGATCTTGCTAGCCACTGTGGGCTGACTCCAGCACACTCTGGATGGGAGAGATGGTTACAGACAGGTATGGTCTGGGTCGACTTCATGGAGGAGGTGAAAACTGAAATAGTCTTAAAGTTGCCATAAAAATTAGATGACTAGGGGCGCCTGGGTGGCTCAGTGGGTTAAAGCCTCTGCGTTTGGCTCAGGTCATGATCCCAGGGTCCTGGGATCGAGCCCTGCATCGGGCTCTCCACTCAGCAGGTAACCTGTTTCCTCCTCTCTCTCTGCCTGCCTCTCTGCCTACTTGTGATCTTTGTCTGTCAAATAAATAAATAAAATCTTAAAAAAAAATTAGGTGACTAAAGGACAAGCATGTTCCGGGTTTGGAGAACGATATAAGCAATGCCTTGAAGCAAGAAAGAATGTGGAATATTTAGGCAAATATACTCAGCACGCAGTGGGTACCTAATAAATACATGTGTGAAGAGCAGAATAGTGGTGAATTGGCCATCTGACTGAGAAGAGTCTTGAGAGGAAAGTTCACGTGCTACGGTATTATGTGGCAATCCATGGTCTCTAGCCTTCCTAATTGTGCTTTTACTCCATACCTAGAATCTTCCTCAGCTTGGCTCTGTGGGCTGAGTGAGAAACTACTTGGTCATTTGTTTATTATTTTTCAGTTATTTTAATAACCATACAGATATCTAATTGTAAGATAGAATTAGCAGAGAATTCTAAGAGAGTAGAAAATTTTAATTTTCTAGAGTGACAGAGTCACTTAAAATCTATACATCTGCATAATGGCTTTATCTCTGTCAAACAAACATGCTTCTACACACTGAATTCAATTGTACTATTTTCTATAAAGACAGATAAAGGCAAGCTAGCTAAAGATCAACTTTTTTTTTTCTTATCTGTTATATAAATATGGAATTCTGTGGATTAGCAGGTGTCAGCAAACTTTTTCTATAAAAGGCCAGAAACTAAATATTTTCCACTTTGTGGGCCCCATGGCCTCAGTTGCAACTACCCAGCTCGGCCCTTATAGCATGAAAGCAGCCACAGACAAGTTATAAATGAACGACTGTGGTTTCAATCAATCCTGACTTACAAATAAATCAGAAGACAGACTGGGCCTATAAGCCATAGTGTGCTGATTTCTTGCTTAGAGCATCAAGGTGTCTAGGAATTCTAGAATTCTTTAAAGTTTATGGGACACTAAAGATAAAAAAATAATGCCAAGAATTCACAAGGACAATAGGATGTAAAAATGATTTCATAAAAAGAGTTCAATCTATCTTTTCTGATAAAATGTTTTTTCCAAACCTCCTGCTCCCTCTTTTCCATATGGATATAGGTAATTATGATATCATATTAATATCATAATTTTGGTGTTTATACACTTTCTTAAAAACTGATTTCTGAATGAAACGTGACTTGGGCTGTTACTTAATTGCTATAATATTGGAGTTGTCCTGCAGACAACAACAATGTGCCTAATAATAGTCCATGCTCATGGTTGGTTACTTTTTTATCTGATGTTGTGTCCATGTTCCTCGGGAAATGAGTGAGTAAGAAATGGGGACAATATGAGTAAAACATTTAATTTTCAGTTTCAGTTTCTTTATCTTTAAAACAGGAAAAACAGGGGTACCTGGGTGGTTCAGTAAGTTAAGACTCTGCCCTCGGCTCAGGTCATGATCTCAGGGACCTGGGATCGAGCCCCACACTGGGCTCTCTGCTCAGCAGGGAGCCTGCTTCCCTTCCTTTCTCTCTGCCTGCCTCTCTGCCTACTTGTGATCTTTGTCTGTCAAATAAATAAATAAAACCTTTAAAAAAAATAGGAAAAAAAATTTGTTGTATTTACCACAGAGAAGGAAAGTATTATCTTAATGGCAGATGTAAATCTGTGCCCTTTATACACTGGAGAAAATTACCTAAGAGGAGACAAAAAAGAAAGAAAAAAGAGCCCTACATTCATCTGTCATGATTCAATGCTTTACTTCCTCCTCTCTTCCTGAAGAACTCCAGAAACAGACAGCTGACCTTCCTCCAGGTACTTTCTCTTCTGCTATCATCACCTATGATTAAGTCTAAATTCTTTAAAGGTAAGGCACTGCACATGTAACAAAGAGGAAGAGGGTTAATAAGGGTAAAAGGGCTCCAGGAGAATTGAGGCACATTAAACAAGATGGCTGGGCCATATTGCATCGTGTCTGGAGAGCTAATCGTATAATGCTCAAGCCGATGGTTGAGATCAAAGACCATATCTACTTCTATGTGAAGGTCTGAGATTGGAAAAGAAGAAATAACATTGGCAGAGAGAAAGAAAATGTTTTGAAGAGAGATATAGCAGATCTATATCCTGCTGAGGTGGCCTTAGACCCCTTGGGCCAGCTCTGTGCGCCCACCTCTCTGAAACTACATGCTTGACCCCTGGCCACAGGACCCTGCCACCTTCAGAAGACTGCCCTTAGGCTTGGGAGCCACACAGTCAGTCTGGAATGGACTAGTGCCTGGAAGCTTTACAGCTCCTACCTCAGGGCAACCTGTAGCCAATGACTATTTGATACAGTAATACAAAAACTCAGTTCCCTTGTTTTCAGGCAAGACAAACTGAAGTGTAATTTCATACTCTACCAAAATCTGGCTGAGTCTGGGACATCAACTGAAACTGTACCCTTATTTGGCTTTTCCCCGCTTCTTACTGTGTTTTACCCATTCTCTTACTGGTTTCTCTTTAATAAAACATTTGCATCCAAATCCTTAGTTTCAGGGCTGTTTCTGGGAGAATCTGATCTGAGACAATAGACTACCATAATTTCTTAGCTTTCATGTAATAAAGTCCCCCTACATTTAACACCCACAAGCACATAATTTATGAAAAAGTGTCAACCAACCTGTCAACAAAGGCATGGTGAAGAAGAAAAATAGGATCGTTGGCAGATCCCTGTACCTGAGACATTGTTCCATTCATATAGATGTGCAGGGCATTGTGCATACTGCTTTGAGAGGCATCTGCTATCCCAGTGAGTGGACTAGCAAATCCTGTGTGCAAAAAGAAAATTGGAAAGAAAAAAGTCAGTTTGCATTAATAATTGAAAACCTCAACGCTTATCTCATTTGGTTTGTGACTACACGTGAGATTCTATTGAGATTGCTTATATTTTGGATGCCCACTGCTTATTTAATAAATCTTGGTGGAATGGAAGGCTGTTAATCTAGGTACAGTGGACTGATTAACTGGATGGAGTAAGTGGAGCCAATCGTGTTCCCTCCTCTTGCTTCTGCCCATTATATCTCCTTTAGTTACTTCAAAGTAATAGGACCTTTTTATACTAATCAGCATGGCCAGTCTCCCTTCAGTCTTTAATGGCACTTAGAGCAGATCTTTCCAGCCTGTTATGTATCTCCTTGCTTCCCAGCTCTGGTGGTTACTTTTAATTTTGGGTTCTGGTTCCAGAGAAAACAGAAAATTTGTGACCTTCCGCATCACAATCCAGCGGACATCAGGTCAGATTGTGTTTGATTTCGCAAATTATTCACTTCAAAATTAATCAGAGCTCCATTAAATGGTTCCTTTCATTGTATCAGGAATATTAATCGTGGGAGAATAATGATAATGTGAGCTATTACTTTCTGAATATTAATCATGTAAATGCTTTTTGTGGCATATGTCCTCCAATCTTTGCAGCAACTCTGTCAATTATTTCCATTTTAACTTTGATCAACTAAGCTTCAAGACCTGAGCTCTGGTTATTTTGTGTTCTCTTTCACACAGTCCCTAGGAAGAGGAAGAAGAAGGTAGCATTTCAGAGTCCATTCAGGCAAAACATAAAACATAAGTAGAACTCAGATTCAGAACCAGATAAGGAAGTCCCATTTACCAAGCTAAATTATAAGCAGCAACCTCGTTGGGGGATGCCCTTGGCCTAGGGCATATTATTAAATCTCAGAATTTAGAAATATCAAACAGAAACTGGAAGATGATGATTATAAAGGTAGGATATACACAGTGAAGGCACTTTGGGGCAGGGGAGGTCTAGCTAATTTTATGCAATTAGGATTATTTTGTTGTCAACCCGTTCATTTTTAAAGGGGCAGATCTTGACTTCTACATTTGATGCGTTGTGCTCGTCCACCATTGTGGCTCACAGTATTTCTGTCCCTCGGTCTGTGATTTTTTTCCTCTTCTTTTGAACCTTCTATGCTCATTCTCAGAAACCATGCTAAGCTTTGCTCCTACTAGGAGCTTAGCTTAAGAACATACACTTCCCTCCCCTCTCATTTATGAAACTTTTATGGTTATATACATAAGGTTTTTACTGTACGCAGAGATTTTTCTAAGAGCTTGACATGATTTTTCATATACCCTTCAGAGTGATCCTACAAATTAGGTACCCTTATTACCTCCATCACATCAGTTTGAAAAAGGGGGCTTAGAGAAGTCAGGTAACATATGTAAGATTTAAAAATAAATAAGAAAAATTAAGATTTAAAAATTAAATTACACAAGTAACTTGCAAGATTTAAAAATAAGAGATATTAGGAGGAGTCAAGATGGTGGAGAAGTAGCAGGCTGAGACTACTTCAGGTTGCGGGAGATCAGCTAGATAGCTTATCTAAAGATTGCAAACACCTACAAATCCAACGGGAGATCGAAGAGAAGAAGAACAGCAATTCTAGAAACAGAAAATCAACCATTTTCTGAAAGGTAGGACTGGTGGAGAAGTGAATCCAAAGCGACGGGAAGATAGACCGCAGGGGGAGGGGCCGGCTCCCGGCAAGCGGCAGAGCAACGGAGCACAACATCAGGACTTTTAAAAGTCTGTTCCGCTGAGGGACATCACTCCAGAGGCTTAACCGGGGTGAAGCCCACGCGGGGTCAGCGTGGCCTCAGGTCCCGCAGGGTCACAAAGGATCGGGGGTGTCTGAGTGTCACAGAGCTTACAGGTATTAGAACGGGGAAGCCGGCTACAGAGACAGAGCCAAGGAGTGAGCTCACAGCTCAGGTTTACCTTGAACTGCTCGCAGGCTCAGTCAGCTCGGAGCGCGGCCGGAGGCCAGGGTGACGGGAGCAATTGGGCACTGTTCTCTGAGGGCGCACTGAGGAGTGGGGCCCCGGGCTCTCGGCTCCTCCGGGCCGGAGACTGGGAGGCCGCCATCTTCATTCCCGTCCTCCGGAACTCTACGGAGTGCGCATAGGGAACAAAAGCTCCCAAAAGCAAACCCGAGCGGATTACTCAGCCTGGCCCCTGGTAAGGGCGGTGCGACTCCGCCTGGGGCAAAGACACTTGAGAATCACTACAACAGGCCCCTCCCCAGAAGATCAACAAGAAACCCAGCCAGGACCAAGTTCACCTACCAAGGAGTGCAGTTTCAATACCAAGGAGAGCAGCGGAATTCCAGAGGAGGAGAAAGCAAAGTACGGAACTCATGGCTTTCTCCCCATGATTCTTTAGCCTTGCAGTTAATTTAATTTTTTTTCTTTTTCAATTTTTTTTCTCTTCTTCTGCTAAATTTTTTTAACTTTTACCCTTTTCTTTTTTAACGTTTTTTAACTAGTTTATCTAATATATATATATTTTTTCCGTTTTATATTTTTCATTATTGGTTTTCTTTTTTTATTTGTTTCTTTTTTCTTTTTTCTTTTTTTTTCTTTTTTTCTTTCTGAACCTCTTTATATCCCCTTTCCCCCTCCCTCATGATTTGGGATCTCGTCTGATTTGGCTAAAGCATATTTTCCTGGGGTTGTTGCCACGCTTTTAGTATTTTACTTGTTCCTTCATATACTCTTATCTGGACAAAATGACAAGGCGTAAAAATTCACCACAAAAAAAGAACAAGAGGCAGTACCAAAGGTTAGGGACCTAATCAATACAGACATTGGTAATATGTCAGATCTAGAGTTCAGAATGACGATTCTCAAGGTTCTAGCCAGGCTCGAAAAAGGCATGGAAGATATTAGAGAAACCCTCTCAGGAGATATAAAAGCCCTTTCTGGAGAAATAAAAGAACTAAAATCTAATCAAGTTGAAATAAAAAAAGCTATTAATGAGGTGCAATCAAAAATGGAGGCTCTCACTGCTAGGATAAATGAGGCAGAAGAAAGAATTAGCGATATAGAAGACCAAATGACAGAGAATAAAGAAGCTGAGCAAAAGAGGGACAAACAGCTACTGGACCACGAGGGCAGAATTCGAGAGATAAGTGACACCATAAGATGAAACAACATTAGAATAATTGGGATTCCAGAAGAAGAGGAAACAGAGAGGGGAGCAGAAGGTATATTGGAGAGAATTATTGGAGAGAATTTCCCCAATATGGCAAAGGGAACAAGCATCAAAATCCAGGAGGTTCAGAGAACCCCCCTCAAAATCAATAAGAATAGGTCCACACCCCATCACCTAATAGAAAAATTTACAAGTCTTAGTGACAAAGAGAAAATCCTGAAATCAGCCCGGGAAAAGAAGTCTGTAACATACAATGGTAAAAATATTAGATTGGCAGCAGACTTATCCACAGAGGCCTGGCAGGCCAGAAAGAGCTGGCATGATATATTCAGAGTACTAAATGAGAAAAACATGCAGCCAAGAATACTATATCCAGCTAGGCTATCATTGAAAATAGAAGGAGAGATTAAAAGCTTCCAGGACAAACAAAAACTGAAAGAATTTGCAAACACCAAGCCAGCTCTACAGGAAATATTGAAAGGGGTCCTCTAAGCAAAGAGAGACCCTAAAACTAGTAGATCAGAAAGGAACAGAAACAATATACAGTAACAGTCACCTTACAGGCAATACAATGGCACTAAATTCATATCTCTCAGTAGTTACCCTGAATGTTAATGGGCTAAATGCCCCAATCAAAAGACACAGGGTATCAGAATGGATAAAAAAACAAAACCCATCTATATGTTGTCTACAAGAAACTCATTTTAAACCCGAAGACACCTTCAGATTTAAAGTGAGGGGGTGGAAAAGAATTTACCATGCTAATGGACATCAGAAGAAAGCAGGAGTGGCAATCCTCATATCAGATCAATTAGATTTTAAGCCAAAGACTATAATAAGAGATGAGGAAGGACACTATATCATACTCAAAGGATCTGTCCAACAAGAAGATCTAACAATTGTAAATATCTATGCCCCTAACGTGGGAGTAGCCAACTATATAAACCAATTAATAACAGAATCAAAGAAACACATGAACAATAATACAATAATAGTAGGGGACTTTAACACTCCTCTCACTGAAAGGGACAGATCATCCAAGCAAAAGATCAACAAGGAAATAAAGGCCTTAAATGACACACTGGACCAGATGGATATCACAGATCTATTCAGAACATTTCATCCCAAAGCAACAGAATTCACATTCTTCTCTAGTGCCCATGGAACATTCTCCAGAATAGATCACATCCTCGGTCCTAAATCAGGTCTCAACCGGTATCAAAAGATTGGGATCATTCCCTGCATATTTTCAGACCACAATGCTCTGAAGCTAGAACTCAATCACAAGAGGAAATTTGGAAAGAACCCAAATACATGGAGACTAAACAGCATCCTTCTAAAGAATGAATGGGTCAACCAGGAAATTAAAGGAGAATTGAAAAAAGTCATGGAAACAAATGATAATGAAAATACAATGGTTCAAAATCTGTCGGACACAACAAAGGCAGTCCTGAGAGGAAAATATATAGCGGTACAAGCCTTTCTCAAGAAACAATAAAGGTCTCAGGTACACAACCTAACCCTACACCTAAAGGAGCTGGAGAAAGAACAAGAAAGAAACCCTAAATCCAGCAGGAGAAGAGAAATCATAAAGATCAGAGCAGAAATCAATGAAATAGAAACCAAAAAAACAATAGAACAAATCAACGAAACTACGAGCTGGTTCTTTGAAAGAATTAATAAGATTGATAAACCCCTGGCCAGACTTATCAAAAAGAAAAGAGAAAGGACCCAAATCAATAAAATCATGAATGAAAGAGGAGAGATCACAACGAACACCAAAGAAATACAGACAATCATAAGAACATATTATGAGCAACTCTATGCCAACCAATTTGACAATCTTGAAGAAATGGATGCATTCCTAGAGACATATAAACTACCACAACTGAACCAGGAAGAAATAGAAAGCCTGAACAGACCCATAACCAGTAAGGAGATTGAAACAGTCATCAAAAATCTCCAAACAAACAAAAGCCCAGGGCCGGACGGCTTCCCGGGGGAATTCTACCAAACATTTAAAGAAGAACTAATTCCTACTCTCCTCAAACTGTTCCAAAAAATAGAAATGGAAGGAAAACTTCCAAACTCATTTTATGAGGCCAGCATCACCTTGTTCCCAAAACCAGACAAGGATCCCATCAAAAAAGAGAACTACAGACCAATATCCTTGATGAACACAGATGCAAAACTTCTCACCAAAATACTAGCCAATAGGATTCAACAGTACATTAAAAGGATTATTCACCACGACCAAGTGGGATTTATACCAGGGCTGCAAGGTTGGTTCAACATCCGCAAATCAATCAATCAATGTGATAAAACACATTAATAAAAGAAAGAACAAGAACCATATGATACTCTCCATAGATGCTGACAAAGCATTTGACAAAGTACAGCATCCCTTCCTGATCAAAACTCTTCAAAGTGTAGGGATAGAGGGCACATACCTCAATATTATCAAAGCCATCTATGAAAAACCCACCGCAAATATCATTCTCAATGGAGAAAAACTGAAAGCATTTCTGCTAAGGTCAGGAACACGGCAGAGATGTCCGTTATCACCACTGCTATTCAACATAGTATTAGAAGTCTTAGCCTCAGCAATCAGACAACAAAAAGAAATTAAAGGCATCCAAATCAGCAAAGAAGAAGTCAAACTATCACTCTTCGCAGATGATATGATGCTATATGTGGAAAACCCAAAAGACTCCACTCTAAAACTGCTAGAACTGGTACAGGAATTCAGTAAAGTGTCAGGATATAAAATCAATGCACAGAAATCAGTTGCATTTCTCTACACCAACAACAAGACAGAAGAAAGAGAAATTAAGGAGTCCATCCCATTTACAATTGCACCCAAAACTCTAAGATACCTAGGAATAAACCTAACCAAAGAGACTAAGAATCTATACACAGAAAACTATAAAGTACTCATGAAAGAAATTGAGGAAGGCACAAAGAAATGGAAAAATGTTCCATGCTCCTGGATTGGAAGAATAAATATTGTGAAAATGTCTATGCTACCTAAAGCAATCTACACATTTAATGCAATTCCTATCAAAGTACCATCCTTTTTTTTTCAAAGAAATGGAACAAATAATCCTAAAATTTATATGGAACCAGAAAAGACCTCGAATAGCCAAAGGAATATTGAAAAAGAAAGCCAAAGTTGGTGGCATCACAATTCCGGACTTCAAACTCTATTACAAAGCTGTCATCATCAAGACAGCATGTTACTGGCACAAAAACAGACACATAGATCAATGGATCAGAATAGAGAGCCCAGAAATAGACCCTCAACTCTATGGTCAACTAATTTTCAACAAAGCAGTAAAGAATGTCCAATGGAAAAAAGACAGCCTCTTCAATAAATGGTGTTGGGAAAATTGGACAGCCACATGCAGAAAAATGAAATTGGACCATTTCCTTACACCACACACGAAAATAGACTCAAAATGGATGAAGGACCTCAATGTGAGAAAGGAATCCATCCAAATCCTTGAGGAGAACACAGGCAGCAACCTCTTCGACCTCAGCCGCAGCAACATCTTCCTAGGAACATCGCCAAAGGCACGGGAAGCAAGGGCAAAAATGAACTCTTGGGATTTTATCAAGATCAAAAGCTTTTGCACAGCAAAGGAAACAGTTAACAAAACCAAAAGACAACTGACAGAATGGGAGAAGATATTTGCAAACGACATATCAGATAAAGGGCTAGTGTCCAGAATCTATAACGAACTTAGCAAACTCAACACCCAAAGAACAAATAATCCAATCAAGAAAGGGGCAGAAGACATGAACAGACATTTCTGCAAAGAAGACATCCAGATGGCCAACAGACACATGAAAAAGTGCTCCATATCACTCGGCATCAGGGAAATACAAATCAAAACCACAATGAGATACCACCTCACACCAGTCAGAATGGCTAAAATTAATAAGTCAGGAAATGACAGATGCTGGCGAGGATGTGGAGAAAGGGGAACCCTCCTACACTGTTGGTGGGAATGCAAGCTGGTGCAACCACTCTGGAAAACAGCATGGAGGTTCCTCAAAATGTTGAAAATAGAACTACCCTATGACCCAGCAATTGCACTGCTGGGTATTTACCCTAAAGATACAAACGTAGTGATCCGAAGGGGCACGTGCACCCGAATGTTTATAGCAGCAATGTCTACAATAGCCAAACTATGGAAAGAACCTAGATGTCCATCAACAGACGAATGGATAAAGAAGATGTGGTATATATACACAATGGAATACTATGCAGCCATCAAAAGAAATGAAATCTTGCCATTTGCGACGACTTGGATGGAACTAGAGGGTATCATGCTTAGTGTAATAAGTCAATCGGAGAAAGACAACTATCATATGATCTCCCTGATATGAGGGAGAGGAGATGCAACATGGGGGTTAAGGGGGTAGGAGAAGAGTAAATGAAGCAAGATGGGATTGGGAGGGAGATAAACCATAAGTGACTCTTAATCTCACAAAACAAACTGAGGGTTGCTGGGGGGAGGGGGGTTGGGAGGGGGGGGTGGGGTTATTATGGACATTGGGGAGGGTATGTGCTATGGTGAGTGCGGTGAAGTGTGCAAACCTGGCGATTCACAGACCTGTACCCCTGGGGAAAAAATATATTATATGTTTATAAAAAAAAAAAGAGAGAAATTAAGGTTGGGGCACAAGCTTGTTTTCTTCTAGCGCTCAGGCTCTTTAATATGCAATGGTTTACTGCTTTTCCTATGTAGCAATAAATCCCATATCATGGAAGACAAACTTCTGTATAGCAAGGTCTTTAAGCTTTTACCCTTGATAACACCAAAGGAAAGTTTTAAGACCACATTTTATATATGTTCTCACATACTGTTAAGTAGATCCAGATTATTTTAATCAAAATTATAAAGACTTTCAGAGGATATAACTTCAGATATATTGCAAGTAGTTCAAATGCAAAACTAAAAATATAATACCATGTTTTAAAAATGTATCCACCTCATTCACTATATCCATATCAAAAATACCTAAACAAACCCTATTATCATGTTTAATTTTATGAGGTTTCCTTTTTGGACTTCATCTCACATTCTATTTTCCCACAGAAACATTCCTAAATATTCTACAAGATATGCATGATTAAAAAAAAAACAACTTCTCTGGGGCGCTTGGGTGGCTCAGTGCGCTAAAGCCTCTGCCTTCAGCTCAGGTCATGGTCTCAGGGTCCTGGGATTGAGTCCTCCATCGGGCTCTCTGCTCAGCGGGGAGCCTGCTTCCTCCTCTTTCTCTGCCTGCAATGAGCTGAGAGAAATAGTAGGTACTACTGAGGAAGCCTCCATTTGTGCCAGATTCTGTAGCTGGTTGAGCCTCTACCTTCGGCTCAGGTCATGATTCCAGGGTCTTGGGATCAAGTCCCACATTGGGCTCCCTGCTTGGTGAGGAGTCCAGTTCTTCCCCTCTCTCTCCCCCTGCTTGTGTGTGCTCTCTCTCTTTGTGTCATATAAATAAATAAAGTACCAAAAAAAAAAAGAAAAGAAAAGAAAAATATACTTGGGAGGAGGACCTAGAAATAAATTTCTTTAACATGTTCTGTACCATGTATCCTATAGAAAGTCTTGGTGAACCTGCAGTAGTGTCTATTCCAGTTTGAAGGTACTGCCATAGAGAAAAGATTTTTAGAGCTCTGAGGACCTGACTTTAAATTCTGTTACTAGCTTTTGTCAAGATAGCTATCTTTTTTTGAGCCTCAGTTTCTTCACTGGTAAGAGAGGGAATAATTAATGCCCATCTGGATTCTGATGAGGAATGATTTTGATTGCCAGTGTGATACAGCTAGTACAGAATCTGGCACAAATGGAGGCTTCCTCAGTTGTACCTATTATTTCTCTCAGCTCATTGCATTTGATCAATGGATGCTTATCATGAAAGCCACTAACCAAGAATATGAGACACTCTCACTGCATAAAATTCTCTCTTGCCACAACTACCCACCATCAGGACCCATCCTAGCACAGGACACCTCTCCCCTTCCTAAACTCCATGGCTCTACAGACCCCACCTGCTGCATGCCCTCATCCAAAGTTATGGTGATTTTAGGAAGTGGGATTACATTCCTATCAGAGTTCTCGGCAAGGCTTAGTATTTCTTTGCTCACTTCTTTGGCTAATTTGCCAGATATTGCATCTGGGAAAGCCTCCAAAGTTATTAAGAAAAGGCATCTGAATTAGAAGCACATAGAGTTTGTCAGACTATTGTGATATGCTCAGAAATAGTTCAAAGATACAGGTTGAACAAACACCCAACATCTTTGTATAGGAACAAGATTATTAAATAGATAATCTTATTATATTAACTCTTTTAAATGAACTGTGCGTATCTTGTTTCTTCAAATAGACTGGAAATGTCTTAGGAGGAGGGACCAAATATTTCGCTTTGATTTTCCACAAAGACAGAGGCTCTCACATCTTTGTATTTGAAAGAAAACCAAATACAAAATATGTTTAAATCCTTCACTTACACCAGTCTATAACGACTGGGAATAGGAAAGATACATTTCTCTCCATGAAATCTTTTTTTTTTTTTTAATTCAATTTCTCTCCATAAAATCTTAAGGGACCCTCAAAGAGCTCTACTCTGCTGCTTGTTAAGAGACAAAATAGAGAAAATGTCATGGACTTGAATAGTGTGAAGATTCGAATAAATGATTCTCTATTTTACTTCACACAATTCATTTTTTGGCCAGTAAATCACCTTGGAAAAATAAGAAAGGATTACACTAATATCAGTAGGTTCTCTTGCTGAGAACTTAATTCTCTTTTGGAAGAGCAAGTCAAAGAGGAAATTCCAGGCTGAAATAAAAACAGTTTACACATCAAGCTTTTGAAATATCTCTTATGTATGTGATCTCGTTTTAATTCCTGGGGTTACGTGACATAAATAGTATCATTGTCCCAATTTACAGATGAAACAACTTAGATAACTTTTTTTTTTAAGATTTTATTTATTTATTTGACAGACAGATCACAAGTAGGCAGAGAGGCAGGCTGAGAGAGAAAGGGGGAAACAGGCTCCCTGCTGAGCAGAGAGTCTGATGCGGGCCTCAATCCCAGGACCCTGGGACCATGACCTGAGCCGAAAGCAGAGGCTTAACCCACTGAGCCACCCAGGGGCCCCAAGATAACTTCTTATATAGAAGTTATACATATATTACTTACCACATCTAAATTCAAGCTAGTCATGGAGGGAATCAGGGAATCGAAGCTAGCTCTGATTGGTTTCAAACCTGTGATTTTCAGTACACTGCAGTTGGGTTGTACCTGTGCTGACTTGCTGATTCACCTTGGAAGCCCCTTTTTCCTATGGACTAGCAAATGAATTTATGAGCTTGCTCTTTACTTGTATTAACAGCAAGATCCTGAATGGGTGGCTGCTTAGCTCTTGTCCAAGAATTCCCCAGGATGGGAAGTCCTGTAAGCCAGCATGGTTCTTGTTAGCAGTTGCAGATGCCAAAATGGCTCCCAGTTTTTCATGAAGGGCAGTGACAGTTGCCCAAAGTACTCTGGGTTAGGCCTTCAAGTCTGCCTGCTGCGTTCCTATGGGAAGTCAATAACCACAGTTTCTGGCTGATCCTAACAACACAAAACTTCAGCTCGTCAATCCGTGTCTTTTCTCTTTCATTTCCTCCCCAATAGTACTCTGGAGAGTTTTTCTGTTTGTTTGTTTGCTTGTTTGTTTTTTAATATTAAAGCATCTCCCCAACCCTTGGAGATTGAGATTTAATTGGTAGAGATTGGGGCTCAGGTACTTGGAGTTTTAAAAACACCCAAGTGATTTTAATGTGAAACCAGGGTTGAAATTCACTGATTTAAGTTAAATTGCTTTCCATCCTCCAAACTTGAGCTCACAGTTTAAAAACTTTGCCTCTGAATGTATTATTCCCTTCACTTGAAATTTTCTCCTCCTATATTCTGGAAGCCCAAAAAAGGTTCTGCCTTTAAAATAACATACCACACACTTCTGCCTTAAAATATTTTCATGTTGTAGTGCCTGGTGGCCCAGTCAATTAAGCCTCTGACTGTTTTGTTTTGTTTAATTATTTTTTTTTCAGTGTTCCAAAATTCATTGTTTATGCTCCACACCCAGTGCTCCATGTAATACATGCCCTCCTTAATACCCACCACCAGGCTCACTTAATACACCCCACTCCCCTCCCCTCCAAAACCCTCCGTTTGTTTCTCAGAGCCCACAGTCTCTCATGGTTTAGACTCTTGACTTCAGCTCAGGCCATGATCTCAGGGTTGTGAGACTGAGCCCCGCTCAGAGTGGAACCTGCTTGAGATTCTCTCTTACCTTCTCCCTCTGCTTCCTCCTGCTTATGCGCGCTCTCTCTCTCTCTCTCTTAGAAAAAAATAAATTTAAAAAATGAGATAAAATATTTTCATGCTGATAACCGCTCCAACATGTACCCTTGAAAATAATGTTTAAAAAAATTAGCAACAACTACATGGCAGGCGCTGAATGGGCATTTTCACATACATCGTCTTGTTTAATTCTGTATGCTCCTTTCTAGGAAGTTGGGTTATAGATGTTACACTTCATCATGCCTAGTAGATTTTGAAATGTGAAAAAGTACATAGTTAAATCTTCAGAACATAGTATATTTATTTGATTTAATTTTATTTTCAGTGCATCTCAAACCTCTTTTAATAGTAGTGATATAAATGGATTTTATATAAATGATATAAATTCAGTGATATAAATGGAGAGAAGAAAGCAAAAAGATAGACAAAGGTATGTTAATGTTTTTGAAGATTGAAGCAAAGTGACTGTCTGGCCCTGGCTACATTCCCCCTAATTAGTCTCCTAATGTGCAACTTAATTCAGGAACTATGAAGTGCATAGCCTCACAAGGTTATACCCAATGATTTTGAGGGGTTGTATTTCATGGCTGAGTACTTTTTTTTTTAAAGATTTATTTTATTTTATTTATTTGACAGACAGATCACAAGTAGGCAGAGAGGCAGGCAGAGAGAGAGAGGAGGAGGCAGGCTCCCTGCTGAGCAGAGAGCCCGATGCGGGACTCCATCCCAGGACCCTGGGATCATGACCTGAGCCAAAGGCAGAGGCTTTAACACTGAGCCACCCAGGCGCCCCATGGCTGAGTACTTTAACAAAGGCTTATACTTTAAACTACTTACAACAGAAATACAATATTGCAGATCAAAAAAAAAAAAAAAAAAAGATCTTGGCTGTAAGCAGGTCCCTAGGTATAATGGAAGCATTAACTTTCAATCCAATTTCAAGATTTCTCAAATAAAGTTCTAGTTCTACAACCATAAATGTAATTAATTAGCATTTATGTTTATTAGAAAATACTTTTAATTTGACTCAGGAAATTCCTTCAGCAAGAGGGAATGGAGCAATGAAGCAAATGGAGCAGGGGATGATGGTTTCTTACCATATAATTATTAGATGGATAGTTAAGGTCACAAATGCTCAACAAATTCCATGGTTCTCAGAAATATGGTCCCAGAGCCAGCAGCATTAACCTATAAATTTGTCAGAAATGCAAATACTCTTGCCCTCCAGAGAACTATTGCAAATGAAATGAGTGGGATTTACCATTTGCATCAACAAGTCTTCAGGCAATTCTAATGCACACTAAAGTTTGAGAACCACGGCTTTAATTATTTTCGTTGTTTATACAAAGACTATGGGTAAGTAGTCATAGTCATCTCCCCAAACTCAACAAAAGAGAGAAACAGAGTTATTTCATGTGTCATCACTTTAAATTGTTTGTTGTTTTCAATATCAGACTAATTTCACCTGTTAGTAACTCAGTGTGTGGGTGTTGTATATGTGCATGCATGTATGTGATCATTTTCTTTACATACATGTTATAAATACACAACACATATATAATTTACTTTATCTCATTATTTTTTTCAGCATTTCTTAGATCTTATCTCCAGTTTATAGACACATCAATAAAATGATTTTACACATCAAAGATAATTGTCCATTTCTTCATTTAAAATTTGTCTGAAACTTATTTTTAAGGAAAATTTTATAGTTGGTTTCTATATTCTAAGATTAGATTTGTGTGTTTGGCAAGACAGGAATACTGAACCACAGCAGAGTCATTTAGTTCACCAAATTGTACAGACTGAAATAAGCAAAGACTTTTATAGACAAAGTGTTATTCAAGCTGTATTATCTTTCCTGTTCTTCACTTATGACTGAATTGATAGTAAGTGGCACACTTGGTATATTTCACTGGGTATGCTAAAAAATTGATGGCATACTAATGCTAGCGCCAACTATTTTCAAAGCAAAGGTATGGTAACCAACCATCCTGGTCCTTGTTTGCCCCACACTTCTGGTTTTAGCGCTGAAAATCCTGTGTCAGAGATGCGACAGGTTTCACAAGCATGCAACTGAGTGTTCCCCACCCAGAACTGCCCGTACTTGGCTTAATGTTCTGCTGTTGCTACCTAGAAATTCTTAATATTTTTTGAACAAGGTGTTCCATATTTTCATTTTGCATTGGGCCTTGCAAGTTAGATAGCTAACCCTTGTCCTGGGAAACCCCATAATCCTAGTCAAACAGAGATGGTTAGTCACCCTGCAAAGGTTCTATATAACAGTTTGTCATTGGCGTGACTTAATAGAACAATTCTGTGAAATACAAGTTAAATGATTTAAATGCATCCTACTATCTTACTTATGCCTTGATTTTTAATTAGGCAAGATCATTTTCATATGCAAGTCACAGATTACCTATATATCTATGACTTTCTATAATGAATATTTTAACATGTTTGCATTATATTTTATAGTTCGCAAAAACACTTTCAGGCACAGTTTCTCATGGGACATTCCCAGTAGTACGTTAGCAAAAGATTAATAACCAAATCTTAAAGATTTTATTTATTTAAATGACAGACAGAGATCACAAGTAGGCAGAGAGGCAGGCAGAGAGAGAGGAGGAAGCAGGCTCCCTGCAGATCAGAGAGCCTGATGCGGGGCTTGATCCCAGGACCCTGGGATCATGACCTGAGCTGAAGGCAGAGGCTTTAACCCACTGAGCCACCCAGGTGCCCCAATAACCAGATCTTAGAAGGGAAATATGGGGAAGGGGCAGAATACGTTTTTTTGTAACATCTGTCAATTTTCATGGTGTAAATATTCCCATGATTGTTAATTTCAAGGTATCAACTTGATGTCTTTGAGTAAAGAGTAGAGAAAAGATACTTCAGCTATCACCGTAGACATGAGTCAGCTCCAACATGTGACTGGATGTTCCTCACGTAGGGGAGGTAGAATAGGTACCACCATGCTTCCAGTGCAAATGAAAAGTTTGTGGCATCTAGGTGACATTGAAGATCACATGCTTTTTGAGTGGTGAATGCCAAAACTATCTCTTCAATGTTCTCATTCTAAATTCCGTGTTCTTCCCCTTATGCCATTCTTTCCTTCTCATCATTCATATCTATATATTTGTGTGTAGGAATTATTGTCATGAATGTACGAGAGCATCAAATAAAGTTAGTTGTAGGGAAGCAAAATTAATAAAGATTCTACTTACGTTAAATTAAAGGTAAGTTTTCTTTAGTTGAAGTATATGTGACATACAATATTACATCAGTTTCAGGTGGTCAACACAGCAATTCTGCAAGACTATGTCATGCTATGCTCACCACAAGCATGGCTACCATCTGTCACAGTACAACATTATTGTTGTACACAGTTGTATACAGTATAACATTATTACAGTACTTCTGACCATATTCTCTGTGTCGTACCAAGGTAATTATTGTTAAGATACCTTTGATTAAAATCACTTGAAAATATGATTGAATCTTTCACAAGTGTGTTTGCATTTTCAACCTCCAATTTCAACTAGAGGCTTGTGCTTGCATATCACAAAGCTTCCTCTCCACAATTTAACTATAATAGAAACATGATTCATATATTTTACTCACCTTTGTTGCTACTTAGTTACCACTTGGCAACAAAGATTTTTGATGTTACAGCACTTTCGATTTCTGTGTGGTAGGCACGAGGCTGTTTTCCTAATGTTCTTATGGAACCTAATCCTCATAGTAACTCTGTAAAGAAGATATCATCAAGCCCACTCTCATGTGGGAAAACTAAGATGGAAGAAAGTATGGTGGTTTATCCAAAGTCAATCAACTGGTAAATGGCAGAGTCAGGATTTGGGCTAATTATCTATTAGATTTCAATGCTCTGTTCTTAGTCATGCTGTAACTCTTAGTTGATATAGAGCTATCAGTTGTACTAAAATATAAAATCACTGACATCACAACACATTTTCCTAGTTCCAGCAGTATCCTTGTTTCCTTTAATTCTTTTCAGTGAAAAAGCTGAGACATCTGATCCAGCCCAGTTTTCCATAATATTCTCTTTCAAGATTGAGAATGCCCTATCATGGTGGTTCCCACTCTCCCTCTTTCTTTGGATGAGTACTTTATAAGCTTCTGATCACAGGACTTCAGATCGTATACAGTTAGCTGAATCAATCAGATTCCTGTCATAAAACACAGAAGGCTGGCATTCTCTGGGAGTGCCACCATTACAGAAGGCCAGATGTTTACCTCCTTAAGCCCCATGTTTGTTTCTGTCAAACTGAATTCCCTTACTGAATTTCAGAAGTTTGTAGAAGGGTTTAATTCCATCTCAAAGTCTGACTTTAAAAGTCATTTTTAGTAGAAAGTACTATCATGTTGTTATACTTTGGATGTCAACTCAGTTTAGGGTTAATACTCCCTGGAATAATTTTTGTCCACTGGAGATCTAAAACACTAGTCTACTCCATTTCTTAGAATTTGGTTTGTACATGGAGCTAGAAAATAAGCATGCAAGTCAGTAACTTTATTATTTAGCAAAATTTTCCCATTACAGAGACTCTTCTAAGTAATTTATAAATAGTAACCCATGTAATAGCCACACAAAGTAGTATTGTGATTATCCTCACTTTGGAAATAGAGGATTTCAAGTAAAGACAGATTAAACTTACCAAGAATCATCTGGCTATAAGTGACAGTATCAGAATTTTAACCCAGGCAATCTGATTCTTAACCTCTACTCTCTATTTCCTCTAAAACTTTGTTTCTTTGTTTGAACAACTTGGGGACATAACCTCCCCTGTTGATGATCTGGTTTTGCTGCCTATTATCTGTGTGACCTGGTCAAGTTATTCTGAACCTCAGTTCCCTCATTTCCAAAATAAGTGTAATAATAAAGGTGGTATGAAGCTTTTGAGAGGAACAATTAAGATAATGGATCTGAAAAGTTTTTAGGAGTAAAAAGTAGGGCTATATTGACACCAGCAGTTGTTATTAATTATAAGGAGTCTCTGAGAATTTATAAGACTATTTTGTTAAGATATTGGAAAGAGTTTGTAATTTTTCCCATTTTATTTTTCATACTTTATCTGACTTACTCCAACTCATCCTTGAAAATATCAGATCCTCAAACAGAGTATCTCTAACATAAACACTTGGTTAGATCCTTCTATTTAATAACAATTATACTTCCTTCTTCTTAATAGTTTATTTTCTTTGGATTAAATTTATGTATTCATGGTCCAATTTTTAATCAGACTGTAAGATCCAAGAAAGAAGGATCTGCATCATATTCAAGAGTCATTCCTAGGGTACTACACAAAGTTGATGCTTTATCTACTTTATCTATTGAATAAATAAATACATTATTTTTTCCCCTTTTCAAACATGTAACTCCAGTTGCTAGCATAATTTTAAAATAAGTTAAGCTAA
Source organism: Lontra canadensis (assembly GCF_010015895.1). Taxonomy (NCBI): domain Eukaryota; kingdom Metazoa; phylum Chordata; class Mammalia; order Carnivora; family Mustelidae; genus Lontra; species Lontra canadensis. The sequence goes on from NW_022631001.1 coordinate 11,058,062, forward strand.
AAAAAAAATGAAGTCAGTTAAGCTAAAATTCTTAGAATGTGCCTCTAATATTCCTGGGTTTATGATAGCGTGCGATGGATCATGGCTCTGAATCTGGCTTTTATGTTTTTATTGAATAGGCCATTCTCTCAATATTCTCCTGATGCAATAAATAACTGTATATAGAGAAAGGGTCAAGGAGCTTGTATGAAAAATAGTTATGGTGTTGTTCCACCTGGGAGAGATAACAGTAGATGTTAGGAAAGAAGAGAGGGGTGATATACTTCATTGAAAAAAACACATAAATTAAAAAAAAAGAAAAATCACACAAATAGAAATAATTATTCATCCATAGGTCATGGGATACATTTTGAGAGATGGTATTGAGAAAGAAGAATATATAATTTTTTAATGGCTAGGGAGAACAGAATTTCATGGCCTTCTTCTACTTGGTGGAAAATGGGATAAAGTAGGAAAATATTGTATAAAGGTTGGTGGGAAGAAGAAAGCAATGGCAAGTGAGAACAGATAAATTAGGAATTGAGGCTTCAATGTGACTGAGCCACCCAGGTGCCCCTGAAATGAAGATTTAGAATGTCTAGATGTTGGGAGTCGAGGATGGTAGAACTGCACTACCAATCCTGAATTATCTATTTCTGTTGAAGTTTCATGATAACAAAAAAAAAAAACAAAAAAAAAAACCCCAAAACCAAAACCAAAACAAAACACAAAAAACCCTGTCTTTTTTAAGCTGCATTATTTGGGTTTTCTTTTTACAATATTTTAAAGTGAGCACTAATAAAGGGAAGGAGAAATAAATAGATTAACTCAGCAATATCTTATGGAACTAATGACCTGTAGAATCTTGGAAGGCATACTTAGAGAGTAGTTGCTTTTGGCTTCTTATCCTTAATTATCATATTTCAAGTATCTCTGCCTATAAAACTAATCCTTTTTATCAGTATATTCTCTTCTACTTATTTAAACACTCAGATGATAATTCTAAGTTCATTAATGTTCAAAGCTTCTATTGATAACTCAATTACTATGAGACAACTATCACAAGATTCTGAATTTACTGGAGGATGAAAAATAAAAATAAATAGAGTTTGGGTTAAAATTATTGATAAAAAGATAATAGATTTCAAATACTATGAATAAATCTTTAAAATTATTTTCTTCATGGGCATCTGGGTGGCTCAGTGGTTCAGCCTCTGCTTTGGCTCAGGTCATGATCTCAGGGTCCTAGGATCGAGTCCCGCATGGGGCTCTCTGCTCAGCAGGGATCCCGCTCCCCTCGCCACCCTGCCTTCTGCCTGCCTCTCTGCCTACCTGTGATCTGTCAAATAAATAAAATCTTAAAAAAAATAAAATAATTTTCTTCATCACAGTATAACAGAGGCTTCCCATATTTAACAAACGATTCTTATTTGAGACTCAAATGAACACTTGGAGATAGGTAGTACAGATATATTACTTCCATTTTGTAGATGAAACAGATGTGCTATGTGAATGTAAATAGCTTACCCAGGGTCTCATGTCTTGAGTTCTAGGGATCTCTCTGCAAGGATGGTAGTATACTTGTCAAATTTCTAAACATTTCCAATTGAGATTAGGAGCTCAGAATTCAGTATTGATTTTGGATTCTAGCTCTGCCACTTATGATTGATGTTGCTATAAGCAGATGACCTTGCCTTTCTGACATACTCTTTTTTTAAATCCATGAAATGGGGATAATAAATAAAACTTACCACTTAGGATAACGTTGATAAAAGGTAGAAAAAAATGTTTACTAAAGTACCTAACATTTAGTAACCTCTCAACAACTGTTAGCTATTAGTTTTTTTAAGTTTTAGTTTTAAGGGAGGATAGATTTATAGCATAATAAAAATGTACAACCCTAGGGAGTTCCATTTAGATTATTATTTTATAATTTCCTTCTCTGGAGCACAATATAATAAAAATTGGATGGCATCCCTAGAGTTGTATAAGTAGCAACCTTAATGAATTTTTTAAAAGACCTTGATAGTTTTTATCTCACACATACTTGGCATTGTAAACAATCTACTACTTCACATGTTTGCCCCTGGATCTAGCTAAAGCTCTATTATAAATTTCCACTGAAATCTATAACCAATGAACTAAATAATCACTTTGGGATATTCTCCCTTTCTTTTTAAAAAGTTTTTATTTAAATTCCAGTTAGTTAAAACATAATATTAATTTCAGGTGTACAAGTTAGTGACTCAGCACTTCCATACAACACCTGATACTCATTGCAAGTGCACTCCATAATCCTTATCACCTGTTTTACCCATCCCTCCCATCCAACTCCCCTTTGGTAACCATCAGTTTGTTCTCCATAGTTAAGACTTGGTTTACCTTTCTCTCTCTCTTTCTTCATCCCATGTTTATTTGTTTTGTTTCTTAAATTCCACATATGAGTGAAATTATATAGTACTTGTCTTTCTCTGATGGATTATTTTGCTTAGCATAATAATCACTAACTTCATCCCTATCTTCACAAATGGCAAAATTCCATTTTCTTTTATGGCTTAATAATGTTCCTCTCGTGTGTGTGTGTGTGTGTGTGTGTGTGTACGCACCATATCTTCTTTATTCATTCATCAGTTGATGGGTTGTTTCCATAGTTTGCCTATTGTACATAATGCTGCTATTATAAAAATTGGGGTGCATGTATCCCTTTGAATCAGTGTTTTTGTATCCTTTAGGTAAATATCAAGTATTGCTGGATCATTGGGTAGTTCTACTTTTAAATTTTTGTTGAACCTCCATATTGTGTTCCACAATGACTACACCAGTTTGCATTCCCAACAGTGCAAGAGGGTTCCTCTTTCCCTGCATCCTCATCAACACCTGTTTTTTTCTTGTGTTGTTGATTTTGGCCATTCTGACAGGCATGAGATGGTATTTCACTGTAGTTTTGATTTGTATTTCCTTAATCATCAGTAATGTTGGGCACACTTTCATGTGTCTGGTGGCCATCTGTATGTCTTCTTTGGAAAAATATCTATTCATGTCTTCTGCCCATTTTTAATTGGATTTTCATTTTTGGGGGGGTGTTGAGTTTTGTAAGGTCTTTATATATTTTGGGTACTAACCCTTTATCAGATAGTTTATTTACAAATATCTTTTCCCATTCCATAAGCTTCCTCTTAGTGTTGATTATTTCCTTCACTGTGCAGAAGACACTTATTTTTTTTTAATTTAATTTTATTTTCCCGTGTTTCAAGATTCATTGTTTATGCACCACACCTAGTGCTCCATGCAACACATGCCCTCCTTAGTACCCACCACAAGGGCCTCCCATCTTCCCACCCCTCTCCCCTCCCAAAACCTCAGTTTGTTTCTCAGAGTCCACAGTCTCTCATGCTTCATCTCCCCCTCTGATTTCCCCCAATTTACTTTTCTTTTCCTTCTCCTAATGTCCTCCATGTTATTCCTTATGTTCCACAAGTAAATGAAACCATATGAAAATTGACTCTCTCTGCTTGACTTATTTCACTCAGCATAATCTCCTCCAGTCCCAACCATTTTGATAAAAAAGTTGGGTATTCATCCTGTCTGATGGAAGCATAATATACCATTGTATATATGGGCCATATCTTCTTTACCATTTATCTGTTGAAGGGCATCTTGGCTCTCTCCACAGTTTGGTGATTATGGCCATGAAGGCTTTAATTATGATGAAGTCCCAATAGTATATTTTTTGCCTTTTTTCCCCTTTCCTTGAACACATCTAGTAAGAAGCTGCTATCACCAATATCAGAGAAGTTATTTCCTGTATTCTCTAGGATTTTAGTGGTTTCCTGTCTCACATTTAGGTCTTCCATCCATTTTCTTTTTTAAAGATTTTTATTTATTTGAGAGAGGGAGAGAGAGAATGAGAGAGAGAGACAGAGAGCACGAGAAGTAGAGGGCCAGAGGGAGAAGCAGACTCCCCCACTGAGCAGGGAGCCCAATGTGGGACTTGATCCTGGGACTCCAGGATCAGGACCTGAGATTAAGGCAGTCACTTAACCAACTGAGCCACCCAGGCACCCCTCTTTCATCCATTTTCAATCTATTTTTGTGTGTGGTTTAAGAAAGTGGTCCAGTTTCATTCTTCTGCATGTTACTGTCCAGTTTTCCCAGCACCATTCATTGAAGAGACTCTATTTTTCCCATTGGATATGCTTTCTTGCTTTGTCAAAGATTAATTGACCATGTAGTTGTGGGTTCATTTCTGGGTTGTCTATTCTGTTCCATTGATGTATGTGTCTGTTTTTGTGCCAGTACCATACTGTCTTGATTACTATAGCTTTGTCATGTAAGTTGAAGTTTGGACTTGTGATTTCTCTAGCTTTGCTCTTCTTTTTCAAGGTTGCTTTAGCTATTCAGGGCCTTTTGTGGGTCCATACACATTTTAGGATGTTTGTTCTAGCTCTGTGAAAAATGTTGGTGGTATCTTGATAAGGATTACATTAAATGTCTAGATTTCTTTGGGTGTATAGACATCTTAACAGTTTTTGTTCTTCCAACCTGTGAGCATATTCTTTCCATTTCTTTGTGTCATCTTGAATTTCTTTCATCAGTGTTATAGTTTGCAGAGTGTAGGTCTTTCACCTCTTCGATTAGGTTTATTCTAGGTATCTGATGGGTTTTGATGCAATTGTAGATGGGATTGATTCCTTAATTTCTCTTTCTGCTGTTTCATTATTTGTGTACAGATTTCTGTACATTAATTTTGTATCCTGTGGCCTGACTGAATTTGTGTATCAGCTCTAGCAGTTTTTTAGTGGAGCCTTTTCCAGTTTTCTGTATAGAGAATCTTGTCATCTGCAAATAGTGAAAGTTTCATTTCTTCCTTGTTGATTTGGATGCCTTTTATTTCTTATTGTTTGATCGATGTGGTTAGAACTTCCAGTACTATGTTAAATAACACTGGGGAGAGTGGACATACCTGTCTTGTTCCTGACCTTAGCGGAAAACTCTGGTTTTTGTTTTTGTTTTTTTTTTCCCATTGAGGATGATCATAGCTGTTGATTTTTCTTATGACCTTTATTATGTTGAGTTATGTTCCCTCCAAACCTACCTTGTTGAGGGTTTTTATCATGAATGGATGTTGCACTTTGTCATATGCTTTTTCTGAATCTATTGAAATGATTATGTGATTTTTATTCTTTTTTTTATTAATGTGATCATGTTATTGATTTGCAAAACCCAGGAATGAATCCCACTTAATCATGGGCGGTTTTTTTAATGTATTGTTGGATTCGGGTTGCTACTATTTTACTTAGAATTTTTGCATCTGTATTCATCAGGGATATTGGCCTGTAGTTCTCTTTTTTAAAAGTGGAGTCTTTATCTGGTTTTGATGTCAGGGTAATGTTGGCCTCATAGAATGAACTTGGAAATTTTCCTTCCTTTTCTGTTTCTTGGAATAGCTTGAGAATAAATAATCACATTGATCCTCTTAAACTTAACAGTAAAGAAGAAAAGGATAATTATTCATAGTCTCTGGCATGAAATTGATTGACTCTAAAAAGATGGAGACTAGAATTAATCCTTGTTATTTGTACGTGTAACATTTTAATTTTAGGCCAGATTTTCCCAAGTAAGTGTTTGAAATGTATAAATCAAAAGAGTTTAAAAGAGTATTTGGAGAAATAAAATATATAAGGTGATGGTAATGATGGGATCTATGGTCCAATTAGTCAGAAATTTTTCTAGTTAAACAAATCAAAACAGCTTTCTATACTGTAGAACTTCTCAGATTTCTTATTTTAGGATGTGTTAAAAAGAGTATGTCCCATTTATTTTTCCCAAATACTTTAGTCTAATGATCAGCTTTTCTATTTATCCTACTATTTACATATCTCTTTAAAAGAAAAATAGATTTTTAGGGGCGCCTGGGTGGCTCAGTGGGTTAAAGCCTCTGCCTTCGGCTCAGGTCATGATCCCAGGATCCTGGGATTGAGCCCCGCATGGGGCTCTCTGCTAAGCAGGGAGCCTGCTTCCTCCTCTCTCTCTGCCTTGTGATCTGTCAAATAAATAAATAAAATCTTAAAAAAAAAAAAAAGAAAAATAGGTTTTCATAGATTATTTAGACTATGTATCTCAGATTCCCAAGGCTAATGACCTATAACCTTTTACATTTTTCTTCAAACCAGAAATTTGACAACTGCAGGACTTAAAATAGGAGGAAGGCTCTTTCTTAACCAGTGAGCTAGGCTAGTCATCTACTTGGCCATTGCCTCATTAAAATGTTTCTGGTCTTACTTCACTATAACATAAACAGTAGCTATTACGAATTTATATGGAAACTTATTCCTCCATAATATATGACTATAAAATAAAACTAAATACTAATGCTGTTTGTATAAATCAAAACAAGGTAAGGATATCTAAGAAGGATGTTTTGTAAGCTAATAAAGACGTTTTAGAGGTATTTGCAAAATTAGAGATGCAGGTATTTTTTGGTCTACTAGAACCATGATGTATATTTAAGGGAATTCTCTGTAAACAATCTATAGATTCAGATGAATTGTATACCAGTTATTGGGCAATTACTTTATTCTCTGGGCAATAATTCTATTAATCTCAAACTGGCAAGAAAAAAAGTGATAATAGCTATTTGTGGAATGTAACACTTAGAATAAAATCTATACTATGTTTGTCCTAAGCCTGCTTTCCCACATATCAATAACTGTAATATTATCTTGGATGGTGCTACAAATTGTATCTCTTGATTTATGAATAAATGCTAGCACACAAAAGTATCATCAATTTCTTGACCAAAAGGACTCAAAATTAGGGTCTTTTATCACATCCATCTATTTAAAAGTAGATTTCAAATTTTGGTCTAAAAATGTTTGTTTGTTTCTTGGTTTTGTTATTTTTAAATTAAAGTTGAAATTTTCAGATAATTGTAGATTCACATACAATTATAAAAAATTATAAGGAGAGATTTGATGTGCCCTTGATTCAATTCCCACAATGGTATCACCTTGAAAAACTATACTATAATATTACAGTCAAAATATTGCCCATGTAATAGTCAAGATAGAAGACACTCATATAGTGAAATAACTTGTATGAAGACTGTGGTTTTCTTTCTATCCTTTTTTTTTTTTAATGATATTTTTCTGTTAACTTTATGTTATTGACTTCTAGTTTAATTCCATTTTGGTAAGAGAATACAATCTGTACGATTTCACTTCTTTTAAATTTGTTAAGGTTTGTTTTTTGGTCTAGGATATGGTCTATCTTAGTCTATGTTTTGTGGGCTCTCAAAATGAATGTTTATTCTTTTGTTATTGGGTGAAGTGTTCCCTAAATGTCAATCAGATACTTTTGGTTGATGGTGTTGTGAGTTCTTCCAAATTCTTGTCGATATTCTGTCAAGTCTTATAAGTTGTTGAGAAAGAGGTATTAAATTCTCCAACTGTAATTGTAGATTTGTCTATTTTCCTTTCAGTTTTATCAGCTTTTGCTCCATATATTTGGAGCTCATTTGTTTGGTGCATGCATATTTAGGATTGCTATATTTTCTTGGGGGAATGACTCATTTATCATTATATGATGAGCCTGTCTGTCATCTCAGTGTTACTGCCCATTGATGGCCTTTTTCACTCGAGCATGAGATTTACTTGGTGTGATGATTTTTGTCTGAATCCTAAACATTTTGGGTATTATGTTCTGAAACTCTGGATCTTATTAAACTCTGTTTTAACTGGCTTTCTCTAACTCAAGTCCAGTAAGGGAAGGGGAAACAAAATATTGCCTCATAAATGTAAGGTGGGGATAGAAGTCCGGTTTCCCCATCTGACTTGTTTTCTAGGAAGCCTCTATACTTCCGGGCTCTGAGAGGTAGGAATGCCTCATTACTGCCCCCTACATGACCTCCACTAACACTGCAGATTGGAAGGCCTCAATATCCCCGGGATTGGGACACATTGTTAGTCTGATAAGGATAAAGTTCTAGTCACCCCAGCTAACATTTACTAGTATGAGTGGGGATTTTACCACTTTTTTTTCTTTTATTTCCTTTTCTTTCTTTTCCTTTCCTTTCCTTTTTTCTTTTTTCCTTTTTTTTTTTTTTGTATTTTTATTGTTTGAATGGAGTATAGTGGTTATTGCCTAAAAACTTTCTTCCCTATTTCTTTTGGCTAAAGAGAGCAAATTTTTGTTGCTCTTTAGTTTGTTTTTGTCTTTTTCTAAACTTCTTACTATTTCCAGGCTTCTTCAGCTCTAGATCTTGGATATATGAGGCAAAAAGAAAGCACAAGGGACTCCTTATCACATCAAGAGGTCCCAGGTTCTCTAGCAAGTCTGCCTTATCTCCACCATTTGTATTATTCTGTTTTATGTACAATATACAGAGATTTTGGTTGTACTGAGAGAGGGGAATAAGGAAATGTGTATCTACTCCACTTTCCCAGAAGTGGAAGTCTATGTACATTTATTAGTTTGTTGACTGTGATTCTTCTGTATTTTTGGTCTTCTAAAAAGTCCATTGTTTTTGCACAATGATTTCTTCTAAGATACCCACACAGAGTGGAGTGATTAGTGCTGGGCCATAGAACAGAAATATGACTGGGAGGATATCAGAGACCAAAGTTCTGTTCTGGTAACCTAGAGAAGCCAGAATGGAACATACATATGTAATACTTCTGCTGCACTCTTAAGTATGATGGTTATCTAGAAGAAAAGCAGTTGTGCCATTGTTTGCATTGAGAACTGAAATAACCATGCTTTTTATGGAATCCATTTCTACCTGAATGCACAACTGAGACATAAACTCTGGTTATTCAGACTTAGGCATTTGGCAGAAATTTTCTTGATATTGAACAAGATAAGTATGTCACTTAAAAGAAAATAGCTGATGGGGCACTGGGTGGCTCAATAGAGTTGGTTAAGCCTCTGATTCTTGGTTTAAGCTCAGATCATGATCTCAGGATTCTGCAATAGAGCCCCACATTGAGTCCCATGCTCAGGGGAGAGTCTACTTGAGATTCTCTCCCTCAATATCACCGGGGAGTGATCCTTCCACTCTCTCTCAAATAAATAAGTAAATCTTAAAAAAAAAACACAAAAAACTGATGATATTGTTTTGCCCATGATAAAATTTGAGTTTTTAAGCAAAAATTAGAATTATGAAAAATTTAATCCCATCACTGTAAGCTCAAGAGATTCTCAATACCTTTAACATTTCTGGGTGAATGTGACTTTTTGATATTAGACATATTTCAAAATATGAAAGATCAACAAGTCCAAGGGTACCCATATTTTGCAAGTGATATGTGCTTGATATTACAAAATAAATATGGGGGGGAATCCCCTCATAATATAAGATAGATTTTAATAGGTTTAATAAAAACTTCATTTTATGGCTTCATATTTGACAATGCAATTCAACTTTAAATAAATTACCGTTTGTCAAGTTTGGGTTTATAAAAAAAAATTAAGATCCACAATTACTGGGTGCCTGGGTGGCTGGAAAGAATCAAAGGGCAGCAATAACTGTGAGGATCAATCAAAACTGACCATTCCATTCTACCTGCATTTATTGAGAGAAGAATGCAGTAGCTGTCTTTGCTCCTGCTTCTCCCACCCTATGCTCCTCACAGCTATACTCACTTGAGCACTCCTTGTAGGTCAAGACATCCCACATCCCACCTCATTCTGATTTTAAACTGTGTCCAGTGAGCAAGACTTGCTCCCAGATCTTTGTTCCTGATATCCTTCCCCACAGAAAGGAACCATTGCTTCTGAAAAAAATATGACTGATTCAGGCCTGAGGCACTGCAGATACAAGATGACTCTAGAACCCTTTGTTATATCAGAAAGAAAGAAAATGCTAAAAAAAAAATAATGGGGAGGTGAAGTAGAGACACAAAAGCCAGCTTGAATGGGGTGCCCATAGATGGAATCTGGAACCATCTAAGCACTAAGATAATTTTACCCCTTAAAGAATTATATACGATTGAAGAAATCCTGAGAGCTGAAAGTCTTTACTGATATCATAGGTGGATTAAAATAGATTGATAGATTATCTATCTACATAGATAAGATAGATGATAGGTAAATAATTAGATGGATAGATAGATAGATAGATAGATGGATAGATGATAGAGAGGAAGCCCACCAGGGAGGTGGGATCTTGCTAACTGTAGAATCTTGAGTGCTAATAAATGTAAAGGAAATGCTGAAGATAGAAAATCATCATTTTGTAACCACCACTGGATGGCAACTGTAGGAGAATGTAGAATATTTGCATAGCGTTAAAAAAATCTCCATGTAGTCAATTTATTATTTTGAGAGAGAGAAAATAAGTAATTATGGAGTGGGGAAATTGGACCATACCTGGAGCAGATGATCAAACTTCACATCACCAATGTGAGACAGATGGTTGTCCTCTGTCTCCCAAAGGGATACTCTCATAGAAAGACACAAAACCACCTACAGAGAATTCTGGATAAGAAGGCATTACCTGCACCCATTTATGAGGAAATATTAGACAGACTCAAAAAAAAGGAAATCCTATTCACAAATGGTAGGAGAAACTCTATTCTCCCAAAGTGCCAATCTCATTAAATTAAAAAAGGCGTATCTGTAAAAATATTTCAGATGAAAGAAGGCTAAAGAGACATGGCAACCAAAGGTTACCTACTCTAGTCTGGATCCTGTTATGAAGGGGAAAAATGTTATAAAGGACATTATTAGGTCATTAAAAACAGAATATAAATATTAGATTAGAATAAAGCTTTATATTAATATAGAATTTACTCGAGTTAATAACTGGTCTGTGATTATGTATGAGAATATTCCTACTCTAAGGAAAAATACACTGATGTATCCAGGGATAAAGGGTTCTAATCCATACAACTCACCTTCACATGGTTCAGTTTGGGAAAGATGTAATGTACACACTGAGTGAATATGGGTTTATGTGTGTCTTTGTATTATTTTATTGTTGTAATTTTTCTATAGGATTGAAATTATTTCTGAATAAAAGTTTAAAGAAAAGGATAAAAGAAGTGCCCTTGATCAGGGAAAGCCTTCATTTATAGCTCAGATCAGTGTTTGCTAATGTTTTCCCACCAGTATGTTGGCAACATACAACAGGGATAAATAAGCTAAGTGGTGGGTTAGATGCAATTTGAAATGCATTCAGTTTTATTTATGTATTCAGTTATCAAAAACTTACTGAGCACCTGTCATGTGCCAGACAATGTGCTATGGTATGGTATGCCTTTTTTCTTCTCCTTGAAAGCATGCTAGACTATGTGTGAATAAGAATAATTAACTGCATTAGAAACTCATTTGGAAGCCACGGGCTGAGTTGACACAACTAGTTCCAGAAAAGTGTAGCTCTGCTACCTTTCTTCTGTGACCAGCCCATGTTCCTTGATGTTTCTTAGTAACATAATTCATGCTTTCTCACTTCTAGAAAATCTGCCTGAAAAACCTATAGATTACTTCTGTTTCCTTAAGGATGAGGCCCAACTTTGCAGTGTCGTTAAGTCAGAATTTGGAGTCCTGCTTTTAACCTCTGCATAGTCCAGTGGGACACCCAATCCTCCCAGATGGTAACTGCCCACTTGTGTGTGCACCTTTGTCTCAGCGTATAGGCTCTGAGACTCATGGCACCATGCACTGCTTTCCAATATTATATCATTAAAGGTCCAGTTTGATATATTTATTGTTCACTCTCAAGAAACTCTTAACCCATTCTGGTTCATCAGAGTACAATGGAAAGGACTCTTGGGTTTTGGCAATTGACAATTCTCAGAACAGATTTAGCTCAGTCACTTAACGAATGCTTATAGCCAAATTATATAATATTTCTAATTCTGTCTCCTCTCTTTTAACTCAAAATAATGGTGCTCTATTTCTCAGAGGATGGTTGTAAGAATTAAGTGAGACAGTGTTTGGCACAGCGATTAGCTGTAAAATGTTAATCATTAATATTACTTTCAGAAGATAAACACAATTTTTATTTTAATGACTGGAAGAGGAATCCTCTTTAGGGTGATATAGGTGATATACTCCTTGTTTAAACTGCTTCTCAAGGAGATCAAGTCCCAAAGGTTATGGTTGGATGGACCCAGGGATGTGAAAGAGACAGTAAAACTATTCTATATAGCTGAGCAACAGAAGTTAGAAGATAAAACAACAACCACAATGACAAGAAAACAAAAAAAGAAAGTTTAGAAGAAAGAAATGAGAGAAAGTTTTGTCTACACAGTAGGGTGCCAAAGAGGTAGACTGTTTAGTGTTAAATGTGGAGTTGTTGACTTTTCAACAAGTTAGCCCTCTCTCTCACCAAACTTCCCATTAAATCTGTGACTTGAGCGAATGTTCTTGGTTGGTTGGTTTTGTTTTGTTTTGTTTTGTTTGCAGTTTGTTTCCATAATGCATATTGAGGTAAAAAAAAGTGGGTTCTGTGACCAGGACCACATGAGCAAGGAAGAATCAACAGGTGCTGAAAAAAAGCAAGCAGGACTGAGCTTTGTAGGAAGAGTAAGATCTAGAAGAGCCTCTGAGAAGGAATCTCTGACAAAGTACAGCAATCTTGGGGGATAATGAGATGGCAACTTAACCTGAAGTATAGATTCTATCCCTATTATAGGCAAAAGAATGGAATTGGCTAAAAAAGCCTAGTGTTCAAAGTTTTTAAACTAGGTAAAATACTAAAACTTGCAAAGTATGACAGATCCACAGTCTTTTATCCATAATTCCAAAACACTATGTGGTATTAAAATGTTTTGTTCAGTGTCAGTACTCTGTCACTGGAAAAAGCTGACCTTATTCACCATTGGACTGCCAATGGCCTTTCTTTATCGTGACAACAGGTATATTTATACCTTTTACTGAAGAGTTGTGTGTGTCAGATTACGGTGTGCTGCTCAGATTCTGTGAGGATTGTTGGCCACATAGGCATATATGCCACTTGTCCTTAGTCAGAAAATTCTGAATTCTTAAACATATCTGGGGTTTTGAATAAGAGATTACAGATAGGAGTTCAGGAAAAAAACAGAGGAAATTTTAAATGAGTGATAAAAGGGGATTACCTTCCAGTGTATTTCTAAAGCTGAAATTGGCAGCTTTATCCATGGAATCGGATTCATACTGGGTCAGACTTAGGCAGAATTCCACATCAGCAGAGGAGGGGAGCCTTGGGGTCCTGGCTTTGTCGTGGTTTCCAGGATTGCGCAGTAGTGGTCCCTCGGGAGATCCGTCGCATAAAGCCTGCCGGCTGTTGTACTCCTCCAGGCGGGTGCAGATGATCTACACAAAAACCTTTATGTTAAGGGAGTTGTGACCATCTCAACATCAAACAGGGGGTGGGGGAGGAAGGCAGGGTGATTCACCTAGAGTTTCATATTTTAAAGGAAATTGTTCAAGGAAACAGTGTTCTGAGGGTTGTAGAATAGGCAATGAAAGCTAAAATCTAGAACAGAATTCTCATCTTGCATCTACTTAAGAAAATGAGTTAAATTGCTTAGGCCTCAGTAATCAAAGGAGGATAATAAAAATGACTTCATATAATTTTGTCAAATATGTATTTGTTGAGAACATTAATCTGACAAGCATCTGTTAAACATCCATTGTAGGACTTTGCTGGATGTATGCCCACAAAGCTAGCCTTGGTCCTGAGTTTATATCTGTGCCAGCTCTTGTTTTCTCTCTCCACATATCTTCTCTTTTGGCTCTCACAGTTTTCCTGGCTTACATCCCCACTACCTGGTGAGAACTCCCTAATTCCTATCTCTAGTTCAAAACCACTCCTCTGAACTTTAAACCTGTATCTTCATCTCTGACTTCCCATTTCAGTGTTATCTCCCATGCATCTCACATGTAACATTTAGACTCCCCAAACTCTGTTCCTCTCCCCATATTTCCTATCACACCAACTGTCCTGCCACTCAAACCCATGAGTCATCCTTTTTAAGCCAGAAACTGGTGAGTTTCCATTTGTATTTCGTTCTCTTGAGTCTTTCGCTAATGATTGAAATCATTAGGCAGTCTTGTCAATTGTACCTCCAGAATATAGCTGGAGTCTGGGTACCACTCTTCAGTTTGCTTACAAATGTTGTGATCTGACTGCTAAAGTCAGGTTGGCTAGCCTTCTCTGAGCATTACACGTGCTTTTCCCTGCCATGACTTTGTTCGTGTCTAAGCATGCTTACTCCTTGGCATGGATCTGACATCTGACCTCATCTTCAAGGCCAAGGCAGTATTTTAGAAAAAATCGACCCTGTTAACTCTCACTTTGAAAGAAATTTGAAAGGATCTGACTCTAAATATGAAGAACTTTGAGGAAATATTCTCTGAATTACTTTGCTCATAGTTTCATTTATAAGTAGGCAGAACAGAAACTAGGATAAAAATATTTCACTAAAGAAGTCAAAAGGAGCTCTTTCAGTATAAATACAAAATAAAAATTGTAAACAATTAAAAATATCACAAAATAATTTAATAGGCAGATTTATCTTTATTTTTTCATCTCGGTGTTATATAAATTAGTTCATCTTAAAATCATTGATGCCTTAAATTCAGTGGGAGCAATGAACTAAGTAGCAAGATATTAATCTTAACTCAGAATAAAAACTTCCCAAGAACCACCCTGCCATGACAGACTTTTCCTAACAGGCACATACATCCACAGGAGGCCTGTGCCCACTGAGTAGATAACATTATTCTTTGCCAAATGTAGACTTCATTTACTTTAGACTCCCTTGATAAACAATCAGTATCATCTCCCTTAAAAAATGTGGTCTCCACGAGGACAACTTTATTATTAGGACTTCCCACAGAATCTAGAATATAGGCTCAATCAATATTTGATGGATGAATAAACAAATCAATGGATGAACCAATGAATCGTCTACAAACTACAGACGTGTTCAATAGCCTTTTTAACACATCCTGTAATTGGTACCAACCTCTGCCCTAGGAAATATTTTTTTAAACATATCATTTGTATTAAACATACAATGAGGCCCTTTTCTGATCAAGATCATGAGGAGGGCATCACTGTGTACATTTTTAAAACTTCACACAACCACCTGTAGATTTATATGATTTTTTTCCCCTATTTTAATGATGAAGAGATGCAGTCTGAGTAGGGAAGAATACAAAAGGCTAGTAGCAACTGAAACCCTGTTTTATGATGAATACTTCTGTGGACAACAGGCAAGACATGGAACAATACTTTAAAAGTGAAAAGGCTTCCTGGTCACTTGTTTGCTTCACAGTTAAAAATAATCAAGACAATCTTATCAGTCTCCTGTTGCAGTGAGTTTGCCCTCTAGAGAAACATGAAAGCAAATTCAATTACCACGCGATGGAACTGAATGAGACGTGCCCCCTAGGAATGGCTGCTACTGTGTTGAATGAGAGACACTTAGAGAAGCTTTTAATTTGGGGTCACTAAGATATCACTTATGAATAGTGTTGTGTGGTGGAAAAGAGCTGGATGCCAAATTCCGGGAGATGTGGGCATCAGTTCCTACTCTGCTACTTACTAGCGATATGTCAGTGAGCACATTATTTAGACTTGCTAAGTCTCAATTTTCTCAATAGTAATAGGAAATCATATTAAATATAATAGGATATAATAAAAAATACCGTTATGTAACATAGTAACGTATAATTCACATCTACTATATTAATAATAAAATAAAATACTAATAGAAAGTAGCACAGTTTTACTATATTAATAATAAAATAGTAATAGAAAATAGCACAGTTTTTTTGCCCAGCAAATGTCAGTTTCCAGGGTTCTTCACAATTTATGACAGTCCTCAATCATTTTATCCACATGTAGTAATTGAGAACTAGGTCTGTTGGATGACTTATCTAAGGTCATATGATGTTTAGAGCCAGAGCTAGAACATTAATACACTGTGCTGATTTGAAATGTATATATCCACGACAGTTATTACTGCCTGTAAATGGCTTAGGAATGGTTGAATAAAGCTAAACTAGCTTTTGCATTGAATATAATATATTGGATTCCTTTATCAGTTGATTACCTAGACATCATGGCAGGTACATAAATGAAATCATTTTCATTCCTGTTGGAATAATAAACCATCTCAGGACTTTTTCAAAAGATCCTAGTGCCTCAAAAACTCCTACAGCAGACTTGTTTAAATTAGAGAGATTTGAATGGAACTATTTTTGCTGAAATGCCAACTGCCAAGTGACTAAGTGTTCAGATGACTGGATGTATTAGTAACAAGGAGGAAATCTACGCTGGTTCCAGAAATAATTTGAAAAACTTAGTTCCAAGTCATCATGTTTGTATTTGATACAGGAAACTCAGGGAGGGGAAATTGTTAGCATGATGGTTAGAATCATGGAGATTACAGTCAGACATGATTTCTAGTACTGACTATTATTAGCTACATGACCTTGAGCAAATCCCTTAAGCTCTCTGAGTATTAAGGTTTTTCATCTATACATGGGGATTATAACAACTTTTTATGAAGGATCAAATAATGTAACATATGCAAAGCATTTATTACATAGTTTCAAATAGAGTGTTTAATAATGATTGCTGTTGGGGTATCTGGGTGGCTCAGTCGGTTGAGTGTCTGACTTTTGATTTCGGCTCCGGTCACGATCTCATGACGATGGGATGATCTCATGGTCGTGGGATCCAGCCCAAAGTCAGGCTCTGCACACAACGGGGAGTCTGCTTGAGAATCTCTCTTCTCCCTCTTCCCCCCACCCGACTCTGGTGCACTCTCTCTCTCTCTCTAAAAAAATCTTTTTTTTTTTTTTTTTAAATAATGACAGCTATTATACTATTATTGAATACAAGACCATTGGGCATGCTACCAAATTGTTTTTAACCCCGGCTCTATAACACTGGCTGAATATTCATTATGGTAATAATGAATCTTGATACATAAAGATGTTATAGTAATAATTTCCACCCATGGAACTGAAAGAATATGTCAGATACTAAACCAGTCATTTTACATTAACAGATCCCATTGAATTCTTCCACAATAATGCCTTAAGATATATTATAATACTATTCTAATTTTAAAGAAAACATTTCCCAGAATAAGTAACTTATTCAGTATCTTGTAGCGAAATTACAAAAGTCCACTGAAACTCGTGATTCTGCGACTCAAAAGATTATACCCTTCCACTACATTTTTTCTGCTTTCCATTGCATTTATTGCTCTCATTAACACAGAAAACAAGCATATATAATAATTGCAGTCCATTTTTTTTTCTGTTGAGATAAACCAAAGGTCAAAGACTCTAAATAACTTGTTCAATATCACTTGGCAAGTGGCAGAGGTCCTCTGATGAGGAAGTTCTACTTTTTCTATTTCAACACAGGTGATTTATAGCATAGGATGGGGGAAAGAATCAAGTGTTCCAAGGCAAATGAAAAAAGAGAGATAGAAAGAAGAAACAGACATATTAATGGAAGTGAACCTAGATAGTGTTCTCTTAAGCTGAAGTATATAGCAACAAACTACCAGCTATTAAAAGCTGTCAGGAGCAAAGATTCTATTAGGGCATTAGAGATTTATCTGGGGAAGAAAAAAAAAAGTAAACCATATGACATTCCACAGAATCTTTTCCATAAAGAAAAAAAGAGAAGCTGTTATTTCACTGAGCTGTTGTCATGGTTACCTAAAACCCGTGACTCTCTGCTGAAATGTGACTTTTATCTTTTTTTCTTCCCACTGTTTGCTTCCATGTGATGTGCTTTCCCCTGATGAGTGGATTCCCTGGCCACATTTCACTCATGTGTATCATCTAGGAATGTTTATTTCTCTCTGTTTTGGTCTGTCATAACAGCTACCTTGATACACCTTTCCTTTTTATGGCTGGTCTGTCTGCTGCCTGCCTAACATTGGATCTGATTGCGTTGAGCACAGGTGTTTGTACTTCAACGTTATTAAGTAACCCCCATCTCTAAAAATATTGGACTGCTTTAACTGATCACAAACATGCTTCTACATTAAAAGCTCTTGGCATTAAAGAACTAGGTGAAAAAATATATACAGAAAAGACACAAATTCTGAATCTGAGAAAAATTGTTTTCTAAACATACTATCAGTAATTCATATATTATTTTATTTAATAGAAAATCCCATCAGTAAGTATTGTTAATCTTGCTTAAATAACACTCAGATATATTTTAACTTGCTTGATTTTCTCTATTGTATTTTTTTTTTGGCAAGCATATACATACATATATAGAAGCCCAGAGAGAACTACATAAAATGTTTTACTCTACATGTTGAGTGAGTCAGCACTTATTTTGCATTGATGTGTCCTTGGCCTTGGGGATCCAGTGCTATAAAGAAGTATGGTCGTAGTTTCTAGAAGTCTAGGCATGCAGAGTTTAATTTTTAATGTATGTTATTGTTAGAGTTAACATTTCTATGATTCTTAATTTTGTTCAATTCAGTATACATTTATAAAGCCCATTCTATGCCTAGATCATGGTTCTGGGCTCTGAGGATACAAAAATAAATTAGAAGTGGTCTCTTCCCTGTAGCAGCTGACATTCTGATAGACAAAGACAGGTTTGAAAACAATGACATGAACTGAAGTTTCTATCATATAAATCTGTACAAAGTGTAATGATAACTCAAAAGGGTGAGGGTCAGTTCTACCTGAGTAAGGGATGCGGATCAGAAAGAATCTAATGGAATATTTTTATTGTAACATAAATGAAAAGGTCTACATCAGAATATTGATGCCAGCTGTCTGTGCAACTGAATTTTAAGGGAGTCCAAGTGGCTACAAGTCAAATTTTATATCCGTAAATCAGTGACCTAAATGATCTCTTCTGAGCCTAAATGGTTTCTTATTAACGGAGAAACAGCATTGGAGTCAGAGACACAAGGCTTTCTGCATGACCTTGGACAAATCCCACCTTTTGGGGGCCTCTATCTTCATTTGTAAAATAAGGGCACTATACCACACACCACTAAGTGTCTCTTAGCTCACAGTTAGTAAATGTTACGAATTTCTAAAAACTCTGCTTTTGTGTTGCAAAACTCTGGAATTGAGGAAGAGATGGAGGCTTGGCACTAGACGGGCCAGCACCCTAGCTGATTTCCAAGGTCCTGTGAATCCGCAGAGTCCGGAAGCTGTTTGATTCTCACTTCACACAGAGCTGCTCCCGTCTTGATTTGAGTGTACAATTCAGGCGGGAACATTTAAACTAGGGGTATGTTTATTACAGAACCTGAGTTTCTAAAGTGAAATAGATACCAGGACAATTTCCAGATTCATTAAATCAGTGATTCTCAATGCTGGCTGCACATTAGAATCACAAGAGAAGGTTTTATTTATTTATTTTTAAAGACTTTAAAAAAATTTATTTATTTTAGATAGTCACAGAGACACACAGAGAGAACACAAACAGGAGGGGCAGAGGGAGAGGGAGAGAAAATATCCACCAGACTCCATGCTGATCCTGAGGCTGGGCGACAGCCTGGATCTCACCGTATGAGCTGAAACCAAGAGTTGGATGCTTAACTGACTGTGCCACCCAGGCGTCCCCCAGGAGCCACCCAGGTGTCCCACAAGAGACTGTTTTAAAAACGCAAATGCCTGGGGGTGGCTGGGTGTTTCAGTCAGTTGGGTGCTGGACTTTGGTTTTGGCTAGGGTTGTGATCTCGGGGTTGTGAGATCGAGCCCCAGGAGGGGCTCCTGTTCAGTGGGGAGTCTGCTTGAGGATTCACTTGCTCTATCTCCCTTTGTCCCTTCCCCCACTCTCTCTTTCTCTAAAATAAATAAATAAATTTTTTTAAAAAATGTTTAAAAGTGCAGATGCCTGAACTTCCTCCTAGTAGACCACCTGAAGAGGATTTTCCAGCAGGAATTAGATGGGCAGATCCATGCAATTTTCTTTAAGTTCCCTAAGTGGTTTAGATACTAAGAAGTACTGAATTAAATGGCTATAAACAACTGATCTTCATTTTTGAAGGATGGTAACCAGAAATGGAAACAGCAGCTGTCACCTCACAGTGACACCACTCACAGTAGGCAGACACAAATTCTTTTTTATTTTTTGTTTTCTATTTTTTATTTAAACTATTATTTGCTTGTTTTTCTTCAATGACCTTTGTTCACTCTATTTCTGATTTTGAATTTTAGCACCAATTACCACAAAGCAGTTTAATCATTGAGGAATATGGAAACTAATATCATAATTTCAGTCCAGTGTTTACCCACTAGACCCAGAAAGATGTATTTAGAAATAAAATCAGCTGCAATCATAAAGAAAAAAGGAGATGGGGAGGAATTTTCCACTCAATAAATTATTAGAAAAAAATGCATATATAATTCTAGTAACACCAACTAGCATATATCTCATGGAATCAAATATCTATTAGCATTTGTCTGTTAAGCTTCCATGTGGATGTTGTAACATTTTTGGTGGTTTAGGTAAGCCACCAGCCTTTCTGGATCAAGTGAGGTGGTACAGCTAAGGAAAGAATTATAGTGGACTCAAAATCCCTGTCCTCGCTTAGCAGTATTTTAAGCAGTAACAGAGGATGAGAGAACTAGATGAGAGTTTTGCACTTTATAAATTAAGGCAGGAGGTCTGAAGGCTTATTGAAATAGATTTTTTTTTTTCAAGCTCATGTTTTCCAGCCTTTCCTGCATAAATACACTCATTCCTTTTGGTAAATAGCTGACATTAGTGATACCAGATACTACACCATGACCATTTTTCAATGAACTTCAATAGACTCCACTTGGAAAGTGTGTGAACTTAGTGGGGAGGGCAGGAAGCCCTTCACACTCCAAACTTGCAGAGCGTAAGATACAAACGCCAGACTCTTCCCATCTCATTTAACCTTTGGGCTCAGTTCCATAAAGCCCTGCTAGTCAAAAGTGCTGTATTAGAAATGTCTGGAATGCAGACAGAAAAACATTTCTTTCTCCTTATGGTTTTAAAATGATAAATAATTAAAAGCATATTTCTTTGCTCACATTTTGTCCCTAATCCAGAGTGAAAAATTCAGCATAGGAGAAATAGAAATTAAATTTCAGAATTGCAATCCCTTACCTTGTACCTCTAAAGTTTGCACATAGTTAGGAAAAAAGCTAATTTCTTCCACAAGCTAATGAAAAAAGATGAGACAGAGTAAGCTAGATCCTCTGGCTGAAGACATCATAGCAGACATGTCCTCGGGAACAATATAGGTGGTCAGGCAGCCAAGCCTGACCCATATCTGTTAGTTCCTAGTGATCCTGTGATCGTGTACAGTTTACCTTTATAGCTCAGTGTTTTAAACCTTAGCAAAGGGAAAGGATAGTAAAAGTATTAACCGAGTTAACTACACAGAAACACTTGCAACAGGGCTTTACACATGCTAAATGCTCAATGTAAATTAGCTGTTTTCATTATTTACCTATTTGGGTCCCAGGGTCCTCATATGTTTTTAAAAAAGATTTAATCTAAATAATATTCTCCCAATGTCCCTGATGATAGTAATTGTCATAGACATTTAGTAAATGATGTCTTCCCAAAGGCTCCCTGTTAAATTTCTGATCAATGGGTCTAAGAGCTAGGAGCAGGGATTTGTAATTTGTACACTGTATGAATTTTATTGTGAAGAAAATTTCAGGAACACTGACCTAGGTCATTAACTTAATCATCTAAATATCCACTCATCCATCCAACAAACACTTAATGAGCCCTAACCACTTGCCAGGTACCATTCTATGTGCTGAGAAATACAGTGATGAACCAAACACTCTTTATTTATTAGAGTTTAGGAACATGGTAGAGGATATTAGACAAATAAACACACACATGCCTATGGAATCACAATTGTGAAGTGTACTATAAAGGAAAATACGAGGTACGCTGAGAACTTTTAATAGATCTTTTCTGCTCTTGGCAGGAGAGATGGCGAGGGAGGTGTATAAAGACCTAATTGCTAAGGTTCTTTTATGCTCTAATATTGGATGTCCAGGATGTCTTACCTGCCAAGAGGAGAAGAATGATGCTGGGCTGAGTAAGTTAGGGTTTGCTGGGTTGTGCCCTCCCATGTACTCATTGGTGCAAATGTCACAACCTTTAGCATCTCGCCAATCCCAATATGGAATGGTGAAGTTCTCATCCCCAGTGAGCTTCTGGATTTCTTGTTCCCACAGCAACAAGAAGAGTCTGTGCCAAGGCAGGAAACCTGGGGCTTCATGAGCAAAATCAATGTCTTTCCAGACTTGAGACCCTCCGAGCAGTGTGTCCCTTGACACGTAATAATGCATCCAGACAAAGAGGTCATAAATGTTGATGTCATTAAACATGGGGGTTGATCCATTGTTCATTTGGCCATAGGTGCCTGTGGGGATGACATAGTCTGGGCTGGTGGTATGCTTCGCTAAAGTAAGGTAGGCAAGAAATTTGTTCTTCTCTTGGACACTCAGATCAAAGATGTTTCTTCTCACCAAAAGTCGTTTCTCTGTGCAGTTTGGTCCCCAAAAGCCAAACTTACAATTTCCACAGTTGAATCCCATGAAGTTGCCAAAGCAGTGGCAGGTCCTATTATAAAAGACTGAGGGCCAAGACTCCCGGTCATCCACCCCTGTGAAGGGGAACTGAGGCCCACGGGGGGCATTAGACAGAACGATATTCTGACAGGCACCCCTACCTGAAAGCTGGCCACAGGGACTCCCGTCACCCCTCCACGGTGGGCAGCATTCCTTCTCCATCAGGCTCTTGGAGGAGGCACAGGCTCGAGGGAAATGGCCGGTGGAGGTCCGAAAACTCCAGAGCAGGAAGCACAAAGCAGCCAGGAGCATTCTTCCCCTAGACCTCACAGATCGGCTTGAGCCAGTTAATTGAGCCACGCACTTCTCTTTCCAGCTACCCCTACAGTGACTATCACATGTTTTGGCTGAGACCTATATAATATGAGTCCCACCTCCAGCATCAAACATTCTTGGGCTTTATCTTAAGCTTTCATCTTCTGAAAACCACATGACTAACATTTCTTCAGAGTTGGCACAAATCCCACCAGTGGGACAGGCCTATGTTAAAATGAGAAACACCATTCACCATTAATAGTTTAATTCACATGGTAATAATAATGATAATAATAATAATTTTTCCTGATCTAAGGAAAGGTAGCTAGTTGACTAGGAGATTAATGAAGATCTGAATTAGAAAATAAGAGGTGATGTCAGGAATAGAGCTTCTCTTATTAAGAAAGTTCAGGCAATGTTAGAGATTAAAGATTATAGGTGCACGGTAGTTGTTTCTCAGAGACCGTAATAAGTAGGCCACAGAATTTGCAAAACTCAGCTTTGCAGACAGAGATGCTTTTCGGAGGCTAGAGATTCTGTCTTATCTCTGGTTATATTGCAGATTATTTATTTCATACAAAGTATCTGAAGAAAAAAAAAATCTTTTGGCTGTGTCTCCCTGATTATCTTGATTCAGTTGACTACTTTCTAGCAATCTGTTTATTTTCTGACTATTGCTAAGGATAGGTAGGTGGTCTGCTTTACTGTGGAGACTTCTACTAGCTAATATTCCAAAGGAAACTCTTTTTACTTAAATGCTGTAGCCACCTTGTTTCACTCATAAATTCTAGAAATCAGAAAGTGTTTTGAAATTTTGTCTACCATAGGGTCGTGTAAAAGAATTCTCAATTTAGGGTGTGAATGAATAGGGTCAATATGTTCATTCAGCAAAAATTTTTGGTCATACGCATCCCAGAATTCTTTTTCTGTGTATAGTGAGCTAGGTAAATTGAAAGGCATGGATAAAAATCTAATTCTACCACTTAGGCTCGTTTTCAAATGAACAGTATAGATATTACGTATATCAGACTTTTAATGAGGGGACATTTTTGTGAACTGAAGATACTGAAAAGGATTGCATCATTTTGGATAATAGTATTCAAATTTTACTAAAAGGATGCCCCTTGAATAAAACCTGAATGGTGGGCAAAAGTTGGAAAGACCAAGAGACTGGAAATAATCCTTCAGGCAGGGGGAAAACTACAGAGGCAGAGCCAGAGAACTGGATTCAGGTAGGCTCCCAACACTGGTGGAAATGAAACCCAGGACCAGTCAAAGAAGGGGCTTAAAAACTAAGTTTTGGAGGAGAGAGGGGTGGGGTTTAGGCGAGCCTGGTGTCTCATATTACTGGAGCACTGGGTGTGGTGCATAAACAATGAATCTTGGAACACTGAAAAAATTAAATTAAAACAAACAAACAAACAAACAAACATTAAGTGGCTTAAACTAAGGTGAGTTGAAGGATTAGAGGATAAGAGTATTCACACCACAGTTGTCCCTGCCAGATTTCCTCCTCTATCCTATTCCAGATGTGAGGCTGGGTGGTCCCCCCACATATACAGACTAATCGAATGTTAGGGAAACCTCCAAGGAAAGCAGCCGGGTCTGGTCCTGGAGCTGCTGTGGGGCTCTAGGGAAGACCGTCACTTTGCACGTGAATCTCAGTGCCTGCCTCTGCTTCCTTCTGCTTTCTGCTGGAGTTTGTCTCATTATTTAGAAAAACGTCAAGGTGCTTCCATACCCCTCTCTTGGGACTCAAAAGCAGGCTTTTTAGGTGGAAGGAGCAGTGTGTGGGTGAAGAAGAAGGGAAGATAAGTTTCCATGGAAATGCTGCCTCTGGCTGGGATTAGGAAGTCATCACATGATCTCCACAAGGAGGCTTAATATGTTTTTCTTCCTCCTTTCAGAGCCACTGAGAGATTAACACAGTGTTTCTTGCCCCTGGGGAGTCTTGGTTCTGTATTACTTATAACCACATGTGGCCTTTTGTAATTCTGTTCTGTCTACTTAGAGACAGAATTCAACTTCTAATGTTCAATTTAATTAAGAATTTTGCTTTACACTTGCCCCCGTATCAGGCTTCCCAGTGAACAACTTACAAAGCCTTCATCACGCCACTGGGCCTCTGTGTCAATTCTCCCAGGTCTGTTTTTTTTTATAGCCTTCCAAGCACGCTTAGATGAATGGCAAAAATGTACTTTGTCCTCTTAATTTCCTTTACCAAAGTGATTTCTTTAACTTGACAGACCTCTTACTATCAAATATAAAACAACATCTACTCTGGCCCACATGTATATATTGTCAAAACAAACTTCCTACATATCAAACCCCATTTACACTGGTTCTTCCCTAAACTCTAGATGTACATTCTCTAGGTGTCTCTAGTTTATAGAGTTTGAAAGTGTCCTATCCTATTCTAGGAGATTATTATATTGGTAATACCTAAGCTAATGCAATCTCTATTAGCCAGAATTAGGGCTCAGTAAATACCTTGCAAGTATTTATTGACTATCAATTATCAGGCATATGCAGAGAGATAGGGATGCTACGGTAAATACAACAGAGAGGATTCTACCCTCATGAAGTGCCGTGGCCAGAGTGCCAAATTGACCAGGGAACGTGAGGGTAAGAGGATGGTGAAAAGAAATAAAGAGACAAAAAGATGGGGGCAGGAGGGACACTGAGGAGGATGTCCAACAGTGCCGATTTTATTCCACATCTTACAAGCATTTATAAGGCAGACCACAATAGAAGGAGTAATAATCAGTACCTAGTCAGATGACCGCAAGTTTCTATAACAAGTTTACATTAACTACAAGCAAAACTCGTGATGCCAGGTAGTCTCGGCTAATGCCATTAGCAAGACAATCAACCACGGAGTGGGTTATGGGAGGTACAGGAACAACAAGGACCAACTAAGAACTCTTGACCCTAACCACATTGTTCCCTTCTGTAGGGAGAGTGTGTGGGAAGTCACATAGGCGAGCGCACGACACATAGCACAGACCCTTTTCTCAGTGTTACTCAACTTTCCCGTCCTTAACCTTGTCAAGGTGTCCGGACTTTGAAGGAGACACAAGTCAGGGCCTGGTATGATCCTTGACTCCAACCATACCGTAGCCTCCAACAATAAAGTATATAGTTTATTAAAATAATATTTTAATTTTACTAATTTTAAGTAACCTTTATAGCTGTGTGTTTCAATTTTTTTTTTCTGGTTAAATGACTTTTAAAGCTGCTATAAAAGAAAAAAAAAAAAAGAGCTACTAGGAAAGATGGCAGGGGGACCTATCTAATCATGAAGCATAGTCAAGGCAGGTTTTCTGGAAGAAGTTACATTCCAAGTGACATCTGAGAGGTTAGAAGTCTGGTGAAAAGGACAACAGTGAGTCTGAAGGCATCCCAGGCAGGGAATATTACAGGCAAAGGCTCCAAAGTGGAAAGAGCATAACATGTTCAAGGATCCTAAAGACAGTTAACGTGGCTATAACCTCCAAGATTGCAGAGATGCGATGTAAGTGTGGAGGTGTACATCTGGATGAGATCGTAGTCCTTGATGGGTTTGAAGCAAAGCTGTGATGTTCTCATATGTGAATTGCAAACATTTCACTCAAGCTGCTGAGATGACACCACACACGGGGATGGGAGCAAGAGTAAATCTAGAAATCACTATTAGAGATTATTGGAGTAACTCGGACAAGAAATCTGGCTTGGGACCAGAGTGATAATCCCTGAGAGGGACATAAGTGAATGGATTTGAGAGATACAGGGGTGACGAATTCAAAAGGAGTGAGAGGTGAAGAGGAAAGAGATTTTGGGTTGACGTCTAGGTTTCTAGCTTCTGTCATTATCTACAATGAGGAAAGACTGAGGGTAAAATTTTGTGGAAACTGAATATGGGTTCAATTTTAGACATGCTGAATTTGAGACTTTAAGGTATAGTCTAGCCATAAACAATTGTCTTCTGGTTTGTGGTGTTTGCATTGATCATTCATCCGCTTGTTGGTTTTGGCCAGCCAGCTTTGCTCTTTTCCCTTACTCTTGTCTTTGCTCATTTATTTGATGATAGTTTGAACTTTCTTCCCCAGCTTCATTTTTTAGCCTTCCTTCTCTCAGTTTTAATAGTAGCTGCCCTTTATTGAGTATGAGTAACATAATGAGCTCAGTTTGAATATTTACCATTTTAAAAATAAATTTTACTGTGGAAATAGTTCAATATACTCAAACCAGAAAAAATAATATAATTAATTGGCATGTACCCATCATCATGCTTTAACCACCATCATCTTTCTGTAAACATTGTTTCTTCTGTCTCACTAACATTAAAAAAAAAAAACTTCAGTATTTTAAAATAAATGTCAGATAACATATCTTCTCTGTAATGTCTCAGTATATACAAGTAACAATTAAGGATTTAAATGTATAACTACAATACCAGTATAGCATCATGGACAAAAAGACAGAATAATAAATCTTTAGTATCATCTGATTTCAAGTCTATGCTCAGTCTACTTTACTTATCTTAAACATTTTTTTTTTTTTGAAGCTCCAACCAAGGTCTATATATTGCTTTTGGTTAATATATTTTTTGTTTTTGAAAATCTATGTTTCTTTGACACCTGGATGGCTTAGTCAGTTAAGATATGCCTTCAGCTCAGGTCATGATCCCAGGGTCCTAGGATCAAATTCCATATCAGGCTCCCTGCTCAGCAAGGAAGCTGCTTCTCCCTCTGCCCTTCCCCACCACTCATTCTATCTATCTCTCTCTCTCTCTCTTTCACAAAAATAAATAAATAAAATTTTAAAAAAATCTGTTTCTCATCTTTATTTTATTTATTTATTTATTTATTTATTTGAGAGGGAGAGAGAGAGCGCAGGGGAAGGAGTAGAGGGAGAGAAGGAGAGGGACAAGCAAACTCCATGCTGAGTGCAAAGTTCAATGTGAGGCTCCATCTCATGATCCTGAGATCATGACCTGAGCCAAAATCAAGAGTCCTACGCTTAACTGACTGAGCCACCCAGACAATCCTCTCATCTTTTTTCTTTTTTTAAAATGCAACTTGCTAATGGAAGAAACTGGATTTTCTTAGGTAGAATTCTCTAGTCTTCAGGGATGACTAATTTTGTCCTGGAAGTATTATCTAACCTGTTTGTTTATTCTTATTTTCTATCACCTCATGGACTTTTAGTCATAACCTCTTGGAGTTTCTATAATTAGGGAATTAGACTGAGAGCTTTGATTAGGTTCAGGATCAATTTTGTTGTTTTTGTTAAGAATTTCTTCACAGATGTTGTCGTGTACTACTTTTTTCAAGGACATCAGAGGAACATGTTGTCTGGTTTTTGCACTCTTAATTTTTTAATTTAACAGTAGTTGAAGGTGATGTCGGACCATCACATCTATTCTATATAGTTCTCTGACAAACTTTACCCCATAATTTTATTATTCATTGACAATAGTTTCCTATATACATTATTTCAGTAAAGATTACAATGAATTTTGTAATTCTATTTGCATTTATTAACTGTGATTTTTTTGTAAGAATAACTTTTCCTCTTCAATTATTTGGTTACTCTGAAATACATTCTATACTAGAAAGATGGAGTAGATGCTCAATTCCTGTCATTTATCTATTTTCACAGAAATGATTCAGTGCCCTAACAATCTGTAAACATAACCTACACGTTTGTTTTAACTATTATGAAGACTTTTAGAATTTTATGTATTTGATTTCTTATTGGTTTATGTATTGTGTTTCTTTTGGATGTAAAAATTGATGCATCTTTTCAATGATATTTCAATAAAAAATTGATGCATCTTTGTCCCAATATTCAGTTAATTAGTAGACATAAGCCAATCTACATTATGATATGTTGTGTAATAATTATAACTGTGTTTGTGTGTATGTATGTGCAGAGTTGAAGGGAAAAACGTGTAACCACCAACTCTCTACAGCGGAAGGTTAGACTCATTCATTTATTCAATGAATATTTAGTATCTACCATGTCCAAGAACCTGTATTAGATACTTGGGAAGTACAGAGTTGTATAAGTCACAGGCCTTGCCTGTGATTTGATGCTTTGGAGTCATTGAATTTTTATCCAAGGACTGCTAGTCCTTAGACCTCATGGGAAGAAAAAAGGGGGAAAAATAAGCATAAACTTATGATTTGTTCAATAATATCACTTACCATGACTTCAGTGGACTTAGCTTTATCACATAGGTTGCTTTCAAGTTTTATATGATATGATATATGTTAAACACACCGTACAAGTTCTGACATGTATTAAATACCCAATAAGTGTTAAATATTACTATTAAAAACCACAAATTAGATGCTTATGGTGTTCATCACTACAGGGTTCTCATTATGTCTAGGACTTTCCAGTTTTAAGAGCTAGGAAATAACTATTTTATTAGATATAATTAGATATCATTATTATAAATTACCCCTTCTTCTTTAACCAGCATCCTCATTTGCCCTTTTCTTCTAATTAAAACTTTATTCTCTAAGACACTCAGCTTCTGCCATTACACCAAGGTGTCTTGCTTTCCTTAGAATTCTAAATTTAGTACATGCCCTTTCCCCTACTAAGAATGCTTTTCTCTATTCATTTGCATAATCTAGTCATACTGTAAAGGTTTAACTCTGATGTCAATTAAGCCTATGCTTTCTACAGGACTCCTCCAAGGATGGGTGGGGGAACTTTTTTCTATTCTCTCATCATTCCCTAGTTTCATCTTTGACATTGCACTCCTCAGAATACCTTGTAATGATATCAATTTGCCTCACATCCTCTTTAGACCATGAATCTTTTGAAGACAAAATGTGGTTTAATGCCAAGTACCTGGTAGAGTACCTGGCACTTTACCTGTAACATGATTTGAGGGAGAATGGACAGATTGATAAATGGATAGGTCTATTTCTTCTTCTTTTATTGTCCTTATTTTGTGGAGTGTGTTTTAAAGTTCTAAAATATTTCAAACATTCAGAAAAAGATAAATAATAAAATGAGCAACCATAAATCCACTACACGGAGTTAATAAATCATAGCAGTTTAGGTTAATGGATGAACTTTTAAGATCACATCATACAATCTCATTATAGTGTAGGGAAGGTGAGAAGGCCCACTGTGAAGAGATACTGACAGGGAGAGGTAGGGATGCATTTCCCAACATCCTCTGAGAGGCCTCCCTACTTGAAGAGAAAGGACTAGTATTTATCTAGGATTTATTCAACAGTCATTTTAATGCAATGTTATTTACTAAATGTCTACTTTGGCCTAGGCTTTTTACACATAATTTAAAAAAAAATAATCTTCACTTCTCATGAAGATGATGCCAAAAGCAAAAATAGAAGCTCCTACCCCTCACAAAGCCAACACCAAAGCCAAAGCAAAAACACTGAAGGCCAAGAAACTGGTGCCAAAATGTGTCCAGAGCCACAAAAAAAAAAAAAAAAAAAAGAAAAAAAAAGAAAAAAAAAAAAAGATTTGCATGTCACCCATCTTCCTATGACCAAGACACTGCATCTCTGAAGGCAGCCCAGATATCCTGGAAAGAGCACCCCCAAGAGAAACAAGATTGACCACTATGCCATCATCAAGTTCCACCATGATCACAGAGTCAGCCAGGAAGAAAATCGAAGACAAAAACACACTTGTGTTCATTGTGGATGTCAAGGCCAACAAGCACTAGATCAAACGGGCTATGAAGAAGCTCTATGATGTTGATGTGGCCAAGGTCAACACCCTGATCAGCCCCAAAGGAAAGAAGGAAGCATATGTTCAACATGTTACTGCCTATGATGTTTTGGATGTTGCCAACAAAAGTGGGATCATCTATATAGTCCAGCTGGCTAAATTAAATATAAATTTTTTTCACCCTGTCCAAGGGTGAAAATGAACCTAGAAGGAACATATTATAGCCCTATATAGTTAAGAAAATTAAGGTTAGTGCTTAAGGTCAAACTAATAGAGAATCTCAGAGGCCATATCTATCTGCATAACTCCAAATCTCACAGATATTCTATTTTATTGTGTTATCTTCTATACCAATAAAATTTTACTTGCTGAGTGCACTTTATTGTACTAATACTGCTTTTATACTAATCTTAACTTCATATTGTTGCTTGTCACATTCTCATAACTATGGTGATATTCTAGAGTAGAGATGAAACTTAGCCATCTTCTGCTTCAGTCTAAAGGTGGTCTTTTGTGATAGAATACTTCAATTATATACTAAATCTCCCTTCAAAACTGGTTCTCATAAAACTGTTGGGTGTTAGGTAAATCATGGTCACAATACCAAATGGCTCCTATTTTCTTTGCTTTAGTTCTCCCATCTATAAATTATCCTAAAGGCATAGGGCTTTAATATTTATGTGTCCATTTCTTGAGTGTTCATAATTCCATGTGTAAAGCTAGTTCAGCTATTGCTTAATGCATGACCCCATTTTATTTTTTTTAAATTTCTTTTTTTTATTTTTAATTTTTGACAGAGATCACAAGTAGGCAGAGAGGCAGGCAGAGAGAAAGAGAGAAGTAGGCTCCCTGTTGAGCAGAGAGCCTGATGCGGGGCTCGATTCCAGGACCCTGGGATCCTTCAGACCTGAGCTGAAGACAGAGGCTTTAACCCACTGAGCCACTCAGGTGCCCCATGATCCCATTTTAATTAAATTTTTATTAGAAATTATCTAAACAAACAAACAAAAAAAGAAATTATCTAAACAGCAGAACCTGCATTGTAAGAACAAAGAGCAGAACCTGCATTATAAGAACAGAGAGTGTAATTTAAGATGCTTAAAGAAAATAGGCAGTGCCTGGGTGGCTCAGTTAAGCGACCACCTTTGGTCATGCCTCAGGTCATGATCCCGGAGTGCCAGGATCAAGTCCTGTGTCAGGCTCCCTGCTCAGCAGGGAGTCTGCTTCTCCCTTTGGCCCTCTCCCCTTTCATGCTCTTTCTCATTCTATCTCTCAAATAAATAAATAAAATCTTTAAAAGAAAAGAAAATGGGTTAGTACAAAGATAAAATTGCAGAGTAGCCACTGAAAGACAGCACAGCCTCTGATGACATTAAAGCAGACCTAGCTAGTGAACCAAAATGTAAAACTAAAATACACAGCATTTTTTGCAAGTGAAAAAACAAAAACAAAAACAACTTATTTTCATGTTACTAGATAGTGCAGAATCTCTGGGAGAAATCACATTATCTTTCAGTTTTTATTAAACATAAATAATTACACAAACCTACTGGTTTAATAATTCTCTCATATAAATTTATATTTTCTTTTTCTAGCAGTGAGTATATGCATTTGTAAAACATTAGCGTACATATTTAAGTCTAAGAAATTGCTCAGTCTACACATAACATGGGTTGTTTTTTAACATCCAGGACCCCATACATTAACTAATTTCCCTAGGGGCTCTTCAGCTAATAGGTTAGGGATCACCAGAAAGGCAATGCCATCCAATGGTTTGGGTGTGCTTTTAAGAATAAGGGTGGCTCATTCTAATCAAAATTCTACCGGTATTCTTCAAAGAGCTGGAGCAAATAATCCAAAAATTTGTATGGAACCAGAAGAGACCCCGAATCGCTAAGGAAATGTTGAAAAACAAAAATAAAACTGGGAGCATCACGGTTACCTGATTTCAAGCTTTACTACAAAGCTGTGATCACCAAGACAGCCTGGTACTGGCATAAAAACAGACACATAGACCAGTGGAACAGAGTAGAGAGCCCAGGTATGGACCCTCAACTCTCTGGTCAGTTAATCTTTGACAAAACAGGAAAAAATATACGGTGGAAAAAAGACAGTCTCTTCAATAAATGGTGCTGGGAAAACTGGGCAGCTATATGTAGAAGAATGAAACTCGACCATTCTCTTACACCGTACACAAAGATAAACTCAAAATGGATAAAAGACCTCAACATGAGACAGGAATCAATCAGAATCCTAGAGGACAACATAGGCAGTAATCTCTTCGATATCAGCCACAGCAACTTCTTTCAAGATATGTCTCCAAAGGCAAAGGAAACAAAAGCCAAAATAAACTTTTGGGACTTCATCAAAATCAAAAGTTTCTGCACAGCAAAGGAAACAGTCAAGAAAACAAAGGGGCAACCCACGGAATGGGAGAAGATATTTGCAAATGACAGTACAGACAAAAGATTGATATCCAGGATCTATAAAGAACTCCTCAAACTCAACACACACAAAACAGATAATCATATCAAAAAATGGGCAGAAGATATGAACAGACACTTCTCCAATGAAGACATACAAATGGCGATCAGACACATGAAAAAATGTTCATCATTAGCCATCAGGGAGATTCAAATTAAAACCACATTGAGATATCACCTTACACCAATTAGAATGGCCAAAATTAGCAAGACAGGAAACAACATGTGTTGGAGGGGATGTGGAGAAAGGGGAACCCTCTTACACTGTTGGTGGGAATGCAAGTTGGTGCAGCTTCTTTGGAGAACAGTGTGGAGATTCCTCAAGAAATTAAAAATAGAACTTCCCTATGACCCTGCAATTGCACTACTGGGTATTTAACCCAAAGATACAGATGTAGTGAAAAGAAGGGCCATCTGGTACCCCAATGTTTATAGCAGCAATGGCCATGGTTGCCAAACAGTGGAAAGAACCAAGATGCCCTTCAACAGACGAATGGATAAGGAAGATGTGGTCCATATACACTATGGAGTATTATGCCTCCATCAAAGGATGAATACCCAACTTTTGTAGCAACATGGACGGGACTGGAAGAGATTATGCTGAGTGAAACAAGTCAAGCAGAGAGAGTCAATTATCATATGGTTTCACTTATTTGTGGAGCATAACAAATAGCATGGAGGACATGGGGAGTTAAGAGAAGGCATTTGGGGGAAATTGGAAGGGGAGGTGAACAATGAGAGGCTATGGACTCTGAAAAACAATCTGAAGGGTTTGAAGAGGTGGGGGGGGTTGGGGGAACCTGGTGCTGGGTATTAGAGAGGGCACTGATTGCATGGAGCACTGGGTACAGTACAAAAACAATGAATACTGTTATGCTGAAGAAAAAAAAAAAGAATAAGGGTGGCTCTAGGAGGACATCAAAACTTAAACCAAGGGGCGCCTGGGTAGCTCAGTTGGTAAAGTGTCTGCTTTCAGGTCAGGTCATGATCTGGGGTCCTGGGATTGAGCCCCACATCGAGCTCCCTGCTCAGCAGGGAACCTGTTTTTCCCTCTGCCATTCCCCTGCTTGTTCTCTTTCTCTCTCTGTCAAATAAATAAGTAAATTCTTTAAGAAGAAAAAAATGAGGGTTAACATGAGCAATCCCCAAGTGTTTTTTTAGTAAAGATAATCTCTTATTATCAGAAAGCATCTCATATGGGACACCTGGGTGGCTCAGTCTGTTAAGGTCCTGGGATTGAGTCCTGCAACAGGCTCCCTCCTCAGTGGAGAGTCTGCTTCTTCCTCTGTCTGTTGTTCCCCCTGCTTGTGCTCTCTCTCTCTTTCTCTCTCTGACAGATAAATAAATAAAATCATTAAAAAAAAAAAAAGCATTTCCTATAAGTTCCAAAAAACAACATAGATAAATTAAATTCACAATAATAAGAAATAAACACATAGAACTATTAGAAGAAAATCTTTGGGGAAAAAAAGCCTATGATAAATGGACTTTCATTAAAGTCTGGTAAACAAGTGGTCAACTCTGGGTGGGATGAGTCATCCTGGTAAAGTGGGAAGCACTGGGTCACAGATTAGTTCATATTAGTTCTGGTATTGCCATGTTCCATGTGATTTCAGGCAAAGCACCTAACCTCTCTGATTTTAACCATCCACAGTTATAAAATAGAAGTAACAATACCTGCGTGGTCTACTTCCAAAGGTTGTTTGAATGATGCTACTTTTTCATAGATTCAGACAACAAAGTATATCCACAGACTCAATCTTCTTGTCTCTTAAAGTTTAAACTATTTCATCCTGAATCAGTGCCCCCATCAAAACCCAGAATTTCTAATCAACCATTTGAAACCCATTGCCTTTTTCTGAGCTGCTCCTGTTGTTCCTGGGCACCCACTTATCCCTGTGATGAACAGAGTTAAAGGTGTAATTCCCATAATTATTCCTTCCCCCACTAAATTAACAAAATTAACATATCTCTTGTGGTGAAGGGAAAATAAAATTACCCCAGTGATTATACTTTAAATGGTATTGTCCCAAAAGAATGAGCCATGGTAATGTTCAAAACGAGGCAACAGTTAAAAAAATGTTTACCTAAATAATCTATAGAATGTTTCCCTTTTCAACACAGTTTTCTCCAAATGATTACATAGATTGTAAAACTAAGTATGGATTTATGAAGATGCTCTCCCAAACTCAACTTTTGTGTCCTCTCTAGAGTTCATTCAGTTCTGCTTATCCTTGTAAGTTATTTTCAAGTGGCACTTACCCTGATAGTCTGTCGACTGTCCCCAAGAATAATTTGCCTTGAAACATTCCTTTTAATCATCTTAAACTCTGATATCTGGAAAAATTCACATTCATTATAGCAGACTTGTATTTATGTCACCCATTTGGAAGCACTGTGCTCAAGAATAAAGGGCAATGTCTACTCTTAGGGAGTCAGAATAATATGCATCCCTTCCCTCATCTAATTAATCAACAAACATTTATTGAGTGGTTATATTTTGCCAAGCTTTGTACGTGATAACAGAGAATAACAGTGACAAATAAACTATGATCCTTGCTCTGAAGTAGTTCATGGTCTGGCAAGGGATTCAGAGAAATCAAGAGACAATTACACAACAGTTTGTTAAGTGCACATTGCTAATAATATTGAATGTGATATTTGTCAGGGCTCTGGCAGAAAACAGCTGACACACTGAAGCTGGCTTTTTGAGGAGGGTTTAATAAAGGAACTATTTACAATTTGGGTAGAAGAGTTAAAGGAAATGAACAAGAGATAATGCAGCATCCTGGACATGAAGGGCAAGGGGAGGGAACAATTGCTGGAACAGAGAAGGTCACTGTATTGACTGAGCCAGCTGACAGGAGCTGTGGCCTTTTAGAAGGATGCAGACAACCTCTGGCTACAAAGCAAAAAAGGATTTGGGGACTAAATACCTTGACCTCTGACTTCACTTTCCTTCTGCCCTTTGATCTTTATTTCTGTGTACCTCTGTGAGTGAAGCCAAGCTCAAGCCAGAGGAACAAGGAGCCCATTAATGCAGTTTTTGTACTCAGCCTCATGTGTCCCAGAATGAGGCACAGAAGGCAAAGAATGGACCTGGAAGGCCAAAAGAACAACATCCAGCAAAACCCCTATTTTGTGCCTTTCACATACCATCATTCATCTTCAGGGCAAACCAGAATAAAATGGTTATTCTAATTTTACCAATAAAGAAAATGAGGTCCAGAAAGTTTGAATGACTTACCCAAGGGCATGCAACTAAGAACTGATGGATCCGGAGTCTGAACATACCAGTGCAGTTATAATACCTCTGTTCTCACTAGATCTCTCTCTGTTGGGATTTATGTGCAGGGAATGAGAGGAACATGGTAGAGACCTATGTTCCATCTCATATCTCCCCATCTCATCTGTGAAGTGACCTGGGGAGACAAGACTGTCAGACAGCTTCCTGGGGAGAGATGATGCCTGCATTGAGTTTTGAAGGAAAAATGGTATGGGTAAACAAGTGTAGGGGAAGAGAGTATAGCTCAGGTAAGGGAGCAGCAAAATACAGAGATGACAGGATGCATTTAAGACTTCAAGTATCTAATTATGGTTGAAAAGTAGAATTAATGAGAAGATATGACTTCTGTATTAGCAGTGTGAAAACCGACATGATTTAGGGATGAGTTTAAAGGCTGCATATTATATACTTCATGGTGTATAGATATTAGGGGTCATGTGGACAAATGGATGGGATTACTTTAAGTGAAAATAGAGAAAAGGAGATATAGCAAGGTCATGACAAACAAGAAAAAGTGCTTCCTCATTACTGCAACCCAGTTCCTTCACCATTGGCCCTGACTGATCACCATCGAGGACTAGGCCAACATTTCATAGCTGTCGTCTCATTATAAAATATATAACCCTTATTATGGACACAGTGTAATGATTTTGTGCTATTCAAGTGGCTGTCAGACTAAATCAATGATAAATATTGCATGTGTGAAAAAAGTCAATCAATAATGTCAAGTCTATAAGGGAATTAGCAAGATTTCTGAACTAGAAGTTCGGTGATAGCACATTTGCTAGAGCTTGGTTCCCTCACTTAGATGTAAACACTGTTACTTTTGTCAAATATCTTCCTTTTATCCAGTGGCCAATAATATAGCCTTTTATCTAGAGTCAATCATGATGCATAGCAAAATAAAACAAACAAACAAACAAACAAACAAACACAAATAGGCTTTAAAACAAGGGAGTTTTGTTTTATACCAGTAATTAACTTCACTTTAGCTTCATTTTATTTTGTTATTTATGTATATATGTATGTAAAATAGGGATAATAAGATTAGTTAACAGGATTACTGTGACAATTAAGTTAGATATCATTAAAATAAGAGGTTTCTATCCTAGCTCTTCAAAAATTACATATCCTTTCCCTTGTATTTTATGCATCTTTTTCCTAGAGGACATGCCATTACTTAAAAGATAAAATTCAAAAAGTGGAATTCATATATACTGAATTTGTTCCTTATATAAAGCAGTTCTAAGAAACGTTAGAAAATGAATATGAAAGAATTATACAAAATTTTATACTATCAATTTCTTTCATCCCATATTATCTCAATTTATTAAAAATTAAGCTTAGGAACAAATATATCTTTGTGCTACTAAGATTCTGCTTCCTAATATTTCTATTTTAAATGGTTCAAGGATCAGACAGTCTAAGGGATTGAGAAACTTCTTCTTGACCCTCTGAGAACTTTATAGTTATAACTAAATTCCCAGGCATAGAATGCTTCATTCTTTCTGATCACTTACTCATCAAAGATCTGATATTTGTAAAGCCCTTTGAAAACTACTGCTGGGCACAAAGGCATCACATGATCAGAGGCATTGAAACACAGAGAAAACATATGCTTCATGCTAGAAAAACAACTGTGACGCAGCCTGAACTTACTGGACTTATGTCACTATGAAAGAAGAGATGAGGCAAATGCCCTGCATTCAACTCATTTTGCAAGTAGTTCTGAGGAAGGAGAGACTCTGGAAAAATCTGCTGGTTTTCCTCAGAAGCAAGAACTTCCACCTATGCCATGTTATACACAACTTCAACTGTGTCTTTCCTAATCGCATGACTACAAAACCATCCTGATTCCCTTCTTTCACCCTGTCAAGAGATGATAGTTTTTTTTTTAAATAAACTAGGAATGTACGGAGCTGACAGCTTTCAGATAGACTTTCATGCCAACTGTATGACTCAGTTCAATTCACTGAGGTATAATCATTAAATGTAAAGCCCAAAGAAGGCCATCTTCTACAAAGGGTGAGCTGAGGACATCAGGGCTCTGTCAGAAAGACAGAAGAAAGGAAAGATTTTCTTTGATCTGATAGCCTAGACCCTACCTCAGTCAGCCTATGTGTCTACATTGCAGGTTGATGGCTTAGAATCTTTTCAGCCAAGAGTTGTGTTAGCAGACTTATTTTCTTAATGAAAGTCATATTTTTCTTTTAGTATCTAAATTAAGAAAAATTATGAGACTCTGTCAGCTATAAGCTTTATTTTATTAGATTCCTCAAGATATATGTGATTATTTTCCTTTCTTTTTTTTGGATTACAAATATAATATATACTCATAGAAATATGAAGAGAAAAACTAAAGAGTTCCATCATGCTTTAAAATATATTTAAATTATGCAAAAATATTTTAAAAATAATTAATTGGTAGAAGTCAAAAAGAAAGAAAGGGTAGAAGGACGGGGGAGAGGAAGAAAGAAAAGAAGGGAAAAAGGCAGAAAGGGAAATTCTGAATTCCAGACATGAATAGAGAATCAAAAGCTTGTGTGAACATTTATCAATCTGTTGCACTTAGTGCCCATGAAAACAATAATCCAGATAGGAACTTAAAGCTAAGAGACAAGGTTTCCACACCTATGTAGGGCAGAGATTTGGCCTTAAGCCTCTAAAAGAAGGAGAGATGAAACTTTGCACAGTCAGCAGTGTGAAAAGGTTGCCCCTCAGGGACAGGCTGGATGGGACTTCATACCCCCTGGTTCAGGGAAATTGCAAAGATGATTAATAATTATGGATGAGTGAAATTTTTACAGAATTATAGAACATTAGTTCTCAATTTAAGAAGCACAGTGAGCTGCAAGCAGAGCAAATAAAATAGACTTCCAAAAATATTACAGTAAAACAAGAAATCAAATAAAAACACAAATCTTAAAAAAGAACCTGGTAGAAAAAAACAGATTAATTTTTTTAAAAAGTTAACTAATTATTAAGTACAGAAGACAATACAAAGACATATGCAAAATACTAACAGAAAAGAGTCTCCAAACATACAGTTTCATAGTTTAATATATTATGATGTGAGAATGAAATTAAATACAGACACTTGGAAGGAAACACTGAGAAGATTTACCATTCACAGCTTCCCAGTGAAAGAGTGACTAAACCAAGTACTCATTGTGGAGAACAAAAAAATCCAGAAAAATAGAATGGTGAGCAAATACAACTGGGTAAAAGATATAGGAAATTATATATATACTGACCATAATACCAGTAACAATATCAAGTAGTTTGAGTGGTTTAAAAATGAGGTAGAACTATAGTATAAAATAACAAACAATATGGACTTTAAAATATAAGTTTTATTAAGGATAAAGAGATATCACTTAAAGATTGGAAGACTAATTCATTTATTAGAAAGTTAATTTTTTTCTTGAATTTGTATATACCTGTTCATTGCCCCAAATAAGATTCCAAATATAGAGGTACCTAAATATTGAAATAGAAGAAAAGAAAACAGAAATTATTAATCAAAATAAATCTATATCTTTATTATTATCCGTTAAAATAGACTTCAAGCCCCAAAGACTTAGTAAGGATAAAACTATTGTTGATAATAAAAAGAAGAGTCCCCTACCATATGAATTCAAGGCTATTCATTTCCATTTAGAACTATCTTATTTGAGTAACATAATTTTTTTTTTGTAATTTTATTTTCTTTTTCAGTGTTCCAAGATTCATTGTTTTTGCACCACACCCAGTGCTCCATGAAATACGTGCCTCCTTAATACCCACCACCAGGCTCACCAAACCTTCCATCCCCTCCCCTCCAATACCCTTAGTTTGTTTCTCAGAGTCCACAGTCTCATGGTTTGTATCTCCCTCCGATTTCCCCCAGCTCATTTATCCTCTCCATCTCCCAATGTCCTCCGTGTTATTCCTTATGCTCCACAAGTAAGTGAAACCATATGATAATTGACTCTCTCTGCTTGACTTATATCACTCAGCATAATCTATCTCCTCCATTCTACCATACACAAAGATAAACTCAAAATGGATAAAAGACCTCAACGTGAGGCAGGGGTCTATCAAAATCCTAGAGGAGAAGATAGGCAGTAACCTCTTCGACATCGGCCACAACAACTTCTTTCAAGACACGTCTCCAAAGACAAAGGAAACAAAAGCAAAAATGAACTTTTAGGACTTCATCAAGATCAAAAGCTTCTGCACTGCAAAGGAAAACAGTCAACAAAACAAAGAGACGACTCAAGGAATGGGAGAAGATATTCACAAATAGCACTACAGACAAAGGGCTGATATACAAGATCTATAAAGAACTCCTCAAACTCAACATACCTACAGAACAGATAATCACATCAAAAAATGGGCAGAAGACATGAACAGACACGTCTCCAAAGAAGACTTACAAATGAGTAACATAAATTTTAATTATAGCACTTATGTTAATTCTAAATCTTTATAGCAATATACAAATTCTCTGTACTTTTTTTTAAAGATTTATTTACTTATTTGAGAGAGAGAGACCTAGCATGTGCCCATGGGCAGGGGGTGGGGGGGCAGGTGCAGAGGGAGAGACAGACTCTTCTACCTGAAAAGGTGATTCAACAACAGACATTTACTGATGTCTGCTTGTTTGGGTATTGGTTTATTTTAATCCTCTCTCAGTCATAATTCTTAGCTCATAAACCATCAGTGGCCATTTAAGGATGGTGTGAATTTTTGTCTTTATCCATGTCCTTCTAAGTATTTTGGTCATAAGTTTAAGAGGCTGTGTCTGAAGCTTGCTAGCCGAGTACCACTTTAATGAGAAGTCTAAGTTGTCACTTAACAGAATTGGCCACTCCAAGTGAAATCCTCTTGTATGCTTCCTTATGAAAACTCTCTAAATCTCCAG
This sequence comes from Lontra canadensis, assembly GCF_010015895.1. Classification (NCBI taxonomy): domain Eukaryota; kingdom Metazoa; phylum Chordata; class Mammalia; order Carnivora; family Mustelidae; genus Lontra; species Lontra canadensis. The sequence continues at coordinate 11,099,241 of NW_022631001.1, forward strand.
TGGGGAAAATGATTTGGGGTATTTGTCCATGTAACATATTGATTTTTTATCCATTGTACTCCAGACTCTGTGCCTGGCCCTAGGGAAATAATTATTAGTATGATATCACTTCACCTCCCAAAGGGATAGAAATCTAATGTAAAGATAGCCATGAAACACACAAATCTGGTGCAAGTGGAAGATGCTATGACAGTGGCAAACACAGAGTAGCCTTGCTTACACCAACATAGGATTACTTGGAAGGAATAACCAAGGTCAAGCATGGATAGATGGTTCTGGGTAAGACAAAAGTCTCCCACGTACATTTTTTTTAAGTTTGATATGAATGTGTTTTCCAATTTATCTTTAATAATTTTATTGAGATACAATTCACATACCACACAATTCACCTAAACTGTACTTTGTTGGTTTTTAATATATTCACAAATAGATGCAAGCATCCTCACAATTTTAGAACATTTTGTCACATCCAAAAGAAACCCCTTACCCTTTACTTATTATTCTCTTATACAATCCCCTCTACTCTCTGCTTTACACAAACATTATTATACATCCTGTTTCTGTAGATTTTCCTATTTTTAACTTTTGAGCAAGTGAGGTTATATAGTGTGTGCTCTTTTGTGACTATTTTCACTTAGCATAATGTTTTCACTAAACATAGAGTTACCATGTGACCCAGCAATGTTACTCCTAGGGATAGGGAAGGAGAAATGAAAACATGTGTTCACACAAAGTCATGTATGAGAACATTTACAACATTATTCATAATAGTATAAAAAAGGTGGGAAAAACTCCATATGTCCATCAAAAAATGAATGCATATCCCTATATTGCAATAGTATTCAGCCATAAAAAGGAATGGTGTACTGATACATAGATAGTTGTCTTGTCTCAAGCTTCTTTTCCTGTGTTCTGAGATGGTTAGAATGAGAGACATAAAACAGGTTAGGATTACCATCGTCACCAACTCCTGCTGCTCTGCATTGCATTGTTACCAGGGCTTACTGAATGAAATTTCTGGACCCAATTCCTATCTGACACTCTCAACCAGGAAATAGCATCAGGTTCTACAGTTGACTGCAAGGCTACCACTGTGCCCCTGCCACCCCCTTGCCACTCCAGATGTCAGTAGCTAGCCCAAGCTGTTCCCTGGCTTCTGACTGACTGGTTAAAAGCTAGAGGCTCCAAGGACCCTTCCAATTTGGGAGGCCAATGGAAACACCAGGTTGTTACCTGTACTTTGGACCAAACTGGCTATCAGTCAGTGGTTCCTAACCTCCTCCTCCCATTCAATTAATTTGCTAGAGCTGTTCCCAGAACTCAGAGAAACATTGTACTTAGTAGATCACCAGTTTACTATAAAAGAGTATAACTCAGGGAAAGCCAGATAGAAGAGATGTGAAGGGCAAGGTGTGAGAAAAGATGCAGAACTTCTGTGCCCTCCCCAGGCACCCCACTCTCCCAAAACATCCATGTCTTCACCAACTCAGAAGCTCTCTGAAACCTATTCTTTCTGGTTTTTATGGAGGCTTCATTACATAAGCATAATTGATTAAATCATTGGCCATTGAGGAAGCATTTGACTTTCAGCTTCTCTCCCTATCCTTGGAGGTCAGGGTGTGGGACTGAAATATTTGACCCTCTAATCACATGATTGGTTCCTCTGGTGACCAGCACCCATCTTTAGGTCCATAAGTCACCTCATTAATATAATTAATATAATATAATTAATATAATAACTTTAAATCTTCATCACTTCAGAAATTCCAGGGGGCTTAGGAGCTGGAACCACAGAAAAAGACCAAATATATATTTCTTATAAGTCACAATATTGCACACACTCTCCATCATTCTCCTTCCAAAATCTTCCCACGAGTCTCTCAGATCAGAGGCCTGTCTGAGAAAATATAAAGTTATGGAACTGGCCTTGATTTAGATTATTTTACCATTCAGAAATTCACCAGGTTGAGGAGAAATTTAAAAAAGAAAAGAAAAGAAAAAACAACTCAAGAGTATAGCGAGTTTCATTCAAAGGAGGAAACAAAATCTCTTCATTTGAACTAGCTGAGCATAAATCCTTCCCACCCCCCTACCATGAGAGGTACTATGGGGATTGTTGGAGGAGGTCATCTAGAGGACATGACCGCTGGTTGACTTGCAGCAGGACTTCACTTCCCCCCCTCCACAGCACTTGGAACGGATGTTCTGCTCACAGTTCCCATAGCCAGAGCCATTCGAGGGATGTAGTCTTGAGAGGGTAATGTGTTATTGAGACCGTCCTGATGGTACACATGACTTAACCTCATCAGTGTGTCTCTATAAATTTTTGAGACTCAGGCACTCAGGTGCAGTGATCAACTTATCTTGTTACTGCCCAAGAGATACCTCATAAATTTCCTTGCTCATGATGCCTGCTTCCTCCTAATCTGGAGTGGTCTGCCTCTTTCTTCTGTCTCTCCTCGTTCTCTATGGGGGCCAGTGGAGAACCAACAGGGATATAGCAAAGAGAAAAACAACTGCAGTCATTGCTGTGTGGACAATAAATTCTTTCTCCTTGTTCGGCTGTTACCAGTGTTTCAAGGTGTTCAAGATTTAGGTTACACTGTATCTTTCTCAGCACCACAGCACAGATTATCACTACTATGACACTGTGTTTCTATGTTCTGTTTTTGTCTCTCTGTGTCTCTCTCTCGTACTTCTTGGAAAAATGTTTATGCTTATTTAGGTTTAAGAAAGAATTTTCTTTAAGAAAGAATTTTCTTAAGATTTGGTGTCCATTTCCAAGAGCTGAATGACTCATTTCTTATTCACCCAAATCTCAGTTTTGTGTATGTTTCATTTGGTATAAACTTCCCATATTTTGAAGTACAGACTCTTTTTGGACCAATATAGGAACTCATCTTATAGAGCAGGAAAATAAAGACAAAAGAGGTGTAATGAAACAGCCAAGATTACATGTAGAAGCAGAACAAGCGTCAGAAACAAGTCTTCCTGACCCTTATTTAATGCTCTTTATTTTTTATTATTTTTAAGTCTTTGTTTAACTTCCAGTTAGTTAACATACTGTGTAATGTTAGTTTCAGGTGTACAATTTAATACTCTTTAAACTCTCCACCCCCCCACCATCTGTTGTGAGAAATTTGGAAGTCTTTAAGATATGAAGCCTTTGAAAATTGCCTGTCTCTCAAACCAAGAGCAACTTCTCCGTGAATCTTTTGTGAGCCACCCCAGAGCCCGTGCCATTGTGAGATTGTGTCCCATCCCCATTTCTTTCTCCCTCAAACCCATTAATGATAATTACCTTAGTGTGGCGGCTATCCATGCAGTCTTTTTACCTCTTTCCAGAGACCTCTCTCCTCACCACCAGATGTTGCTCGGGCCACAGTTTGATTCCATGTGCAGTGACCACTGCGTTGCCACTCTCAGCAAGTTTGTGGGACTCTGGATTGCAAGTCAGAGTATAATTTTCAAGTGACCAAAAAAAAAAAAAAAAAAAATAGAACATCGTTGAATACCAGGATCCTCCAGATACCCTTTTCTTTTTAGTTACTACCCTTTCACTGGCACTTACTGTGAAAACACTCTACTCAAGCCAGCCTTTATTTATTAGATATAGGTATCTGCTAAAGGCTTGGGAGAACAAGAGGGGCTCCTGGGTGGTTCAGTTGGTTGGGCAACTGACTCTTGGTTTTGGCTCAAGACATGATCTCAGGGTCATGGGATCAAGCCCGGCACAGAACCCTGCAGTGGGCTCTGTGCCCAGTGTGGAGTCTGCTTGGGATTCTCTCTCCCTCTCCTTCTACCCTTCCCCCACACTCTCTCTCTCTGAGTAAATAAAGAAAATGTTAGAAAAAATAACATAAAAGCTCAGGGAAACAAGAAACATATTGAAGACGTATTTGATGGGAAGAGAGAGGGAATAAAAGCCTCTTCTCAAACTAATAAAAAATATAACCCTACTTTAGTTCAGTGATAAAATAACATTTATATCTGAATGCAGACTTGTCTGTAGGGCAATCACCTGCAGGTACAGATATTTAGGCTTCATTTTCAAAGTGTCTCATTCAGGAGACCCAGGGAGAAATCAGGATATTTTATTTATTTTTATTTTTTTATTTTAAAGATTTCATCTATTTATTTGACACAGAGAGAGAGAGAGAGAGAGACAGTGAGAGAGGGAATACAAGCAGGGGGAGTGGGAGAGGGAGAAGCAGGCTTCCCGCTGAGGAGGGAGCCCAACACGGGGCTAGATCCCAGGACCCCGGGATCCTGACCTAAGCCAAAGGTAGACACCCAATGACTGAGGCACCCAGGTGCCTCAGGAAATTTTAATTTTGAAAATTTCCCCAGATGACTTTCATACTGGTTTGAAACCAGATTTGATTTCTCTCATCAATATTTTATAGTTTGGGGCATACAAGTTTTGTGTGTGTCTTGCACATATTCTATTCCATTTATGCCTTTTGATACAATTACAAATGGTACCATTTAATTAATTTCATTTTTCAAACTATATAAATATTGAATTAATATTTTTGTGCATCTTTGGAATTTTCTGTACATTCAGTAATGTCATGTGTGGGGGGGAAAGCATGGTTTTTTTAGAGAGGGAGAGGGACAGAGAGACTCTTAAGCAGGCTCCACACCTGGCTGGTGAACCTGAGGCAGGACTCAATCTCATGACCCCAAGATCATGACCTAAGCTGAAATCAAGAGTTGGAAGCTTAACCAACTGAGCAGTTTCATGTCTTCCTTTCCAATCTATGTCTTTATCTCTTTCACCATTGTACTGAACCGACTAGGCTATGCAGTATGCTCTTGAATGTGAGTGGTTAGAAGAGATGTCATTGCCCTGTTTCTGATCTTAGGGGGAAATAAAGTATTATTTTAGCTGTAGGATTTTTGTAAATACCGTTTATTAGTTTGTGGAAGTTTCCGTCTATTCCTAGATATTGGAAAAAATTTTCAGTGGCAGGATGTTGTTCATGAACACATATTGAATTTTGTCAAATAACTTATTTTTGCATCTATTTAGATGATCATATAATTTTTTCTTTTTAATTGGTGTGCATGGTGAATTATAATATTGATTTTTGAAATTTGATTAATTTATGGGATAAGCTATTCCTGAGATAAACTCCATTTGGCACATTTTACTATATGTATGTATGTGTGTATGTTGTTTGTGTGTGTGTGTATATAGTTTTTATATATATTGTATTTGATATGCTTATATTTTCCTAGGGATTTTTGCATCCTGTAATCTAAATATGAGAGTAGAGTTCATAGGTTAAGTGTTTTAAAATAAGGAGAAGATTGAGAGATTGAGTTGAGTTCTGGACTAAATTCTGGCCCAGAATGTGGGATATGATTCATTCTAAGCCATTGCTATTCACTTTAATAATAATTAAATTAACATTTTTAATTTAAAATTTAATTTAAAAATCTAATTTAAAATTTAATTAAAAATTAATTTAAAAATGTAATTAATTAATTTTTAAAACTTTAATAATTAAATTAAATTAATAAAAATCCCTTGCACTGATTATCAATTTACACTGTGACATCCTTCATAAGCATTACTTCACAAGATAACTTATGGAGGAATATTCTTTTTTATTTTTCAGACATAGCAACTGAAATTTGAGATGAAGTAACTTGCTCAAGTTCTCACCGTTTATGAAATTTAACTGACAACTAGAGGACTGCACTTTAGTATACCAGTCATTTTGGAATATAACATTTTTAACTTTGAATCTGTGTTCTTAACATTTCCCCTGCCTTCTTACAAACACTTTGGCTTGTAAGTTGGCATAGATGATTTATTTTTGTGCTCCTTGATACCCTATTCTGTATTCTTCTCTTTTCTCCTTTGTATGTTCAATCCTGAAACCCTAAATATTTGGGGTCTGTATAACCTATTTACTAATCCTCCTCACACACACCAATACATCTTAACCATCACAGCTACTAGGACTTTCATTCATGGCACTGTTTTTGATTTTTTGTTTGTTTACCTTTTCCTAATTAATGGCATCTTAAAGAAATATATTTCTCTATATCTAAAACACTACAGTGCATTATCTGTAGCAACGTTAGCTTATGTACTACCAGGAGAGAAATTTGTTATTGCAAATTATGGTATGCTGCCTTGTATTACCACATTCATTATAATTCTAATAGTAACAATGTTAAAATGTGGGGGAAAAAAAGGCTGCTTTGGTTATCTGTTGCTGCATAATGATCCACTCCCAAATTAGTGGTTTAATATAAAAATTTACTGGTAGTTTTCATGGTTCTGTGGGTTGGCTGGGCTCAACTGAGTCATCCTTTCTTGGATTTTCTTCAAATAACTACATTCAAAAGAGAATTTTGACTATAGTAATTTAAGACATCACTGGGATGGATGTCCCAAATGGCTCATTCACACGGATGGCAGTTGATGTTGACTGTTGGATGGAAGCTGGACCTGTTGAATAGACTGCTCATACATAACTTCTCCACATGGCAGGTGCTTCTTACAACACAGAAACTGGGTTCAAAAAGGGAGTATTCCAAAGTGTGTCCCAGAAAAACAAAGTAGGTGCTCCCAACCTAATTAAGGGCCAGGTCTGTAACTAGACTACTGTTGTTTCACTTACAAACATTTGGTTAAAAAAAAAAAAAAGTCTTAGGGCTTTTCTGATTCCAATGAATAGAGAAATAGACTTTCTATCTTATTGGAGGATTAGCAAGTACAAGGATATTGCAAATATGAATATGCTTCTGTGAGTTCAAGAAAAAATTTGAGAATGTGCATTCAACTTGTTAATTATATTTGCTTCTGGCTATAGAGGATTGAGAAGGGTGACTTTAACTTTTTTATAGAACTAAAATATAAATGTTAGAATTAGAGCATCACTTTTTAACATGATTTCCCAATATATTTTAAACAATATTAAAGAAATATGTTCTGAATTAATGTTGGCTAGCTGTCTTCCCTCAATTTCTCCATGATTCCTCAAGAAATGAAAGTGAATATTACTGTTGAAATCATAGCTTATCTGAGTATTCCACAATTCTTTGTTTTTCTAAAAAATTGTCTTAGAAAACCTTTGTCACATTTTTAATCCTCATGGTTCCACAAGAACCAACCCCTCAAAGAAGTAAAATTTAGTAACTTCTTTCTTCAAAACCCAGTGCCCACATTTTTGGTAAAGGAGTAAGTCTTGGAAAGGTAAGAGAAGACAACTGGAGAAGTTAAGACCAGAAAACTGTGCTCTTCATCCTTTGTATTATATAAATTGACATAATGATGGAAAAATGAAAGGATGGGAGGATTCCAATGGTATTTTTTAGCTATTTCAACATATCGAATCTTTATGAAATCTTCTCATCAGTTTGACTTTGACTCGGCAAGGCCATGTATCAAGAAAAGATACTAAAAGCAAATGGCTTCCATTTCTTTCTATATGATTTTTTTTTTCACCCCAGGATGTCCCTCCTCCCCTCAAAAAGGCCACATCTACTGAAAGGGGGGGATGGTGTGGTATTTATAACAGAAATATAATTGATTCTCAGAGGAATAAACATGATTATGATGGTAATCAATATAGGGACACTATAGCATCAATAATTGATACGAAGTCAACTGTAATTGTTCATCTTATTTTTAGTAAAATCTCATCAGGTGAAAGAATTGCAAATTAGAATGGAGGCTTTTGAAGATTTTAAAATGAAGTCTGGGAGTTTAAAGATTGATATACCCCAAATCTATCAGAGAGGAATTTACGATTACCCTGTGCATGTTGTTTTCTTTATTTATCATAGTGCTTTCTCCTTGGGCTATCCTATTTTCTGAACTTCTATTCAAGTATGCTATAAGAGTAGGTACTGGAACAATGAGAAATCAAATTTTCCATCTTTATAGTTAATTTCCCCTTTCCTGCTTTTCTCCTTCCTTGTCCATGAAACTTTTTTGCAGATTAGATTGACACTGAGTAAGGTGTATTCAGAGTTTGAGCCTGAATCTGTTATGACAGGTAATAAATCACCTGAAAATTCTTTTTGAAGTATTTGAGGAGGTGTCAAAATCACTCTTATCGCAAATTGATGACAGGGATTATTTTTCCCCTCAGATGACAAGAGCTTTCACAGTCACACCAACGGTAGGGTGGTTACTGAACTAATGACCCAGTTCTAATCAAATGCCTATAATATCTCTTGTCATCTGTTCTGTGGTCATGACCTAAACCCAAGTCAGATGCTTAACTGACTGAGCCACCCCAGTGTCCCAGATTTGTGATTTTTTTTTATTTTATTTAAATTCCAGCTATTTATCATACAGTGTAATATTAGTTTCAGGTGTACGGTATATTGACTCAACACTTCCATACAAAACCCCAATGATCATTAAAAGTGTACTCCTGGGACGCCTGGGTGGCTCAGTTGGTTAAGCGGCTGCCTTCACCTCAGGTCGTGATCCCAGCGTCCTGGGATAGAGTCCCACATCGGGCTCCTTGCTTTAGGAGAAAGCAAGGAGCGGGGGGCCTGCTTCTCTCTCTGCCTCTGCCTGCCACTCTGTCTGCCTGTGCTCGTTCTCCCTCTCTCTCTCTGACTAATAAATGAAATCTTAAAAAAAAAAACCTGTTTAAAAAAAAAAAAGTGTACTCCTTAGTCCCTCTCACAAAGAACCACATGTTTTTATAGTGATATACCAGACATGCAGGGTTTTTCTTTCTCCTGTTTTTTTTTTAATATTTTATTTACTTATTTGACAGAGATTACAAGTGGGTGGAGAGGCAGGCAGAGAGAGAGGAAGGGAAGCAGGCTCCCTGCTGAGCAAAGATCTGGATGCCAGGCTCAATCCCAGGACCTTGGGATCATGACTGAGCTGAAGGCAGAGGCTTTAACCCCCTGAGCCACCCAGGTGTCCCTCTTTCACCTGATTTTTATTTAAATCCAGTTAGCTAAGATACAGTGTAATATTAGTTTTAGGTGTGCAATTTAGTAATTCAGACATTACATACACCACCCAGTGCTCCTCACAAGTAAAACCCTTAATCCCCATCACCTGTTTAACCCATCCCTCCACCCACTTCCCCTCCAGTAGTCCTCAGTTTGTTCTCTATACTTAAGAGTCTGTTTCCTGGTTTGCCTTTCTTTTTTGCCCCTCAATATTCATGGTTTGCCTTTCTTTTTCCTGGTTTGCCTTTCTTTTTTGCCCCTCAATATTCATCTGTATTGTTTCTTAAATTCCACATATGAATAAAATCATATGGTGTTTGTCTTTCTCTGACTGACTAATTTCCCTTAGCATAATACTCTCTAGCTCTATCCACATTGTTGCCAAGGGCAAGATTTCATTCTTTTTTATGGTTGAGTAATATTCCACTGTATTTTTAAAAAATTTTTTCAGTGTTCCAAGATTCATTGTTTTAGCACCACACCCAGTGCTCCATGCAATACGTGCCCTCCTTAATACCCACCACCAAGCCCTCTTAACCCCCCAACCTCTCCCCTCCAATACCCTCAGTTTGTTTCTCAGAGTCCAGTTTGTTTCTCCAGAGTCATGGTTTGTATCCCCCTAGCTTTTCCCCTAACTCACTTCTCTCCATCTCCCAATGTCCTCTGTGTTATTCCTTATGCTCCACAAGTAAGTGAAACCATATGATAATTGATTCTCTCTGCTTGATTTATTTCACTCAGCATAATCTCTTCCAGTCCCATCCATGTTGATACAAAAGTTGGGTATTCATCTTTTCTGATGGAGGCATAATATTCCATTGTATATATGAACCACATCTTCTTTATCCATCCTTCTGTTGAAGGGCATCCTGGCTCTCTCCACAGTTAGTGACCATGACCATTGCTGCTATCAACATTGGGATACAGATGGCCCTTCTTTTCACTACATCTCTATCTTTGGGGTAAATACCCAGTAGTGCAATTGCAGGGTCATAGCATAGCTCTATTTTTAATTTCTTAAGGAATCTTTTCCATAGTGGCTGCACCAACTTGCATTCCCACCATGTGATTCTTTTTTAAATTATCTTTTAATACACAACCAGAGAAAGTATATTCTATTAATGTCATACATATTTCTCCCTATCCTTTTCTACTCAAATAAGCAAGAAATCTAGTTAGATTAATCAATAATATTTCTCTCCAAGATTCCCAGGGTAACATCATTAGGGAAAAAAATATCAGAGACCTGTGACCCTCTGGTCAAATACAAATTAATGTAAAACTTCAGCTGGACCATCAATATTCAGCATTCCTGTTCATCTTTCCTACAAAAGATACTCCAAAACATTGTTTCTCCTTGGCAGATGACCTGATCATTAGCCAGAAAATTCCTCCTTTTCCAGAGCAATGGGACTTTCTACCTTTCCTCCCATTGATTTCTCTTGCAACTAGTTTTTGTATCTCCTCCCAAACCCTGCCCCCAATGCCATATCACACCCTACAACCAGCCTTCCATAGGTCCTGAAATATATCAAGTATTTCCTCCCTGGAAAAACCTTCTCAGGACTCCTTCAGGATTGTTTTTCTTTGCCTTCATTTTATAGCCTGATTCTCACAATCTTTCACCTCTTAATCAGACTATAGTTTCCTTCCTAGTAGGAAATACATCTCTCAGAGGTCAGGAGTAGATTCATGGTAGTTATAACAATGAGTTTTATTTTCACTCTTTGAGATTGCTCTGCACACTGATTCTGTTACCTCCCATGTCTGTATTGAAAATCTTTCCATGGTGTTTTGTTTTGTTTGTGGTTTCCTTCTCCTATAATTATTCTACTTACATACCTTCACTTGCTTTTCATCACTGACATGGAAGTTTCTCATTGTTCTACTGCCTAATCTAGAGTAAGCTAAACACTAACACCAGTTTTTGGAGTAGAGAAAGGGGGTTTTATTGCAAAGCACTAAGCAAGAAGAGGGAAGAAGATTTCTCAAACCTCCTCAAAGAGTTAGGATTGAGTATATATAAGGGCAAAGGGTCAGAATGTGGAACATGCTGATTGGCTATAGTGACAAAGAGAGGTGGCCCCTTTTGGGGGCACGCACATTCAGAAACCATGCCTCTTCTTAAGGCAGATATTCAAAGAATGGCAGTGTTAAGTATGACCAATGTGGGGAGATCTTGGGGTTTGTCATCAGAGATGTTATTTTCATTCACGCTTGCTCCCTTCTGTACAAGTGCAAGAATTCTTCCCAGTTCCAATCTTAGCTGGTCTTTCAGTATTCAGTCAGATTTCTGTAAGACAGGCTCATAAGTCCATCAGGATAACAGAGTTTTCTTAGGGTAGAACTGTTCAGCATTTGTTAACATATGGTATCATTCTTAGTGTTTTCCTTTCATCTATTTATTTTCTCTCCTTGGGAGGATATCTAAACTTTTACAGTTTTATTCACCTTTTTTTTTTTTTCAAAGCCAGTGACAGCTGCAATTACTAGGTGGTCTCCCACCGAAGTACTAGTGAGGCTGGACCCTGCTTAGCTTCTGAGATCAGAGGAGATCAGGCATGATCAGGTTGGTATGGCTATAGCGTAAATATCTATTTTTTAAGTACATATTCTTAAAAAAATTT
>NW_022631001.1:11110823-11115306 GCF_010015895.1 Lontra canadensis
TTATTTCTCCTGTATTTTAGCTTTCCAAGAAAAAAAATTTGGGAGGTATTTGTAAAATTGTCCATTATTTCACTCTATTTACATTTAGACAAACACTGAAAGGGAGAGGAATTATCACCTTAATATATGCCCCTTGAGCTGATTACTTTTTGAGAAACAAGAAAGAGCTCTGAAAACCAAGTAGAAGTTACCCTTTTATAAGGTACATTGACACTTATAAGGCAGATCTCCATTTGTGAGGGTTTCTCCTTCTCTTGTAACAGAAAAAGGAGAATAACTAAATCTCTCGAAACTCTTATCAGTGAAGATGGCAAAGTCTAAAAGCTATGAGATAATCGTGCCTTTGCTTTGTTGAAAACCAATCTCCTTGCTTGGTAGCCAAAATATAATGTGAAAATAGCATTTAGGATAAAGAGGAACAGTAGCTTTTTTGCTTTGATGGGTAAAGGAGGCTGCAGATGGCTACCGCCTTCAAAAAATTCAAGCCATCCAGAGGAAGGGGTTAGGGGTGGGGGTTTATAGGGAAATAGAGAGTCTAGCTGATTTCAACAAGAATTGTGTACTGCTGCCAGCCTCATTGATCATGTCTACAGGATGGTATCAGTTTCCTGAAACAAAGGCTGAGAAGGGAGGAGGGGAGTTTGTAGAAGAGAGGAAAAAGTTACCTAGTTTAAAATCGAGCTTCCCTAGAGCATGAGTGCAGCCATTTTGATTTTTGTTCAACTTTATGCTTTTAAGGGGTTTCAGTTTATTGGGCTTTTCCTGATAGCTCTCATAACCGGCTCCCCCCACTCAAAAGTATTTTTATCTTTATCTGAAGGTAGTCTTTATGGTGGTAGCTTGGTACATTTCAGAGTTACTCAATTTTCCTGTGTCTCTACTATGTATAGGGGAGGTGTACACATTATTAAATTTCTGTTTGTTTTTCTCCTATTAATCTCTTTATTATAGGGTGGGTCTCAGCCAAGAACCTAGTAAAGGAAAAATTATGTTTCTTGTCCTGTAACATCTAAACAAGACTAACCCCAAAGTATTTCTGATTCATTTCCTTCTGCCTCCATACACTGCTTCCTTCTCTTTAAAACTTCATAATCTCTTGAATGGACATTTGAAGTGCTCTACACACCTTCACTTTCTCTTTGCTGCATTCAGTTCTCTAACAGATATTTTGGTAGATTAGTCTTTCAAAACACAGGCCTAAACATGTCATTCTTTTACCCATGGACTCTTTGCAATGGTTCTTTAAAGTGTGCTCCACTAAACATAAGCTCTATTTCTCCTTCAAATCGTTATCATCATATGATAAATCAAAGCCAACTTCTTTTGTCATTTCTCAAATGACAAAAGTGAAACTTGAGAGACAAAAGCCTGAGGTTGCTCTGAGACCTGAAAGTAGATCTAAAAATATTATAATCCAGATTTTTTTTTTGCTTAACATGCTGTTTATACTTATTTAAACTCAGACCTCTTCTAAATAAATAAATTAACAAAAAACAAAAGCCATTGGTATCAGTTATGATAAATGGGTACCCATGAAATAGAAAGCAGTAACAATTCAAAGTAATTCAATTGTCTACCGGGATGGATATTAAAATCACCTGGACAGAAGGAGCAAGACAATGGAGGAGTAGGAGACCTAAATTTCATCTGGTCCCAGGAATTCAGCTAGATAGTGATCAAACCAGTCTGAACACCTACAAACTCAAGAGGAGATTGAAGAAAAGAATAGCAGCAATTCTATGAACAGAAAAGCAACCACTTACTGGAAGGTAGGACGTGTGGAGAAGTGAATCCAAGGGTATAAACAGGAAGATAGACCACAGGGGAAGGGGCCAGCTCCCAGCAAGTGGTGGAGTAGTGAGCACAAATTTAGAACTTTTAGAAGTCTGCTCCACTGAGGGATGTTGCTCCAGTGGCTAAGCGGGGAATAGAACATTTGTGGGGACAGTGTGATGTCAGGTCCCTCAGGGTCAGAGAAAGACCAGGGGTCCCTGAGTGCAGCAGAGTTCCCAGGTATCAGAGCCACATGCAGAAGATGAAGCTGGAGGCTTCTGGAGAAATTTGGACACAAACATGTATGTGTACAGGGAGAATTCCATGTGAATATGAAGATGGCTATCTGCAACGCAAGGAGAGTGGTCTGGAACAAATCTTCCTCCATAGCCTTCAGATGGAACTAATCCTGACAACATGCTGATTTCAGGTGTCCAGCCTCCAAAACTGTGAGAAATTTCTGTTGTTTAAGCCACTCAGCCTGGGTATTTTGTTACAGCAGCCCTAGCAAAACAATATACAAGTTTTTATTTGAACAAATGAGTTATCTAGATCTCTAAGAAGATATAAATGCATACTGCATAAAATATTAACATCTATTTATTATATTATTAATATAGCAAATTGTATATGTACAAATGTTATCCCCTTAAATTCCTCTTACGCCAATATGTAGCCCTTTAATCAAAACCATTTGGGGACCTAATGTTAGTGTTATCATTGGCATTGAATACACTTCTTTGCTGCCTCTTGGGTCATAGAACAAGACTCAAACACAAGCACAAATGTGGACATGTGCTCAAAACTGACCAATCATATTATTGCCTGAACCTAGCCATCACAGTCCATCTGGTTATGAAATGTATTTAAAAGTAAATGCCTCCAATAAAAGGCTTCCATATTGGCAAAGAAGAATTCAAACTCACTCTTTGCAGATGATATGGTACTTTATGTGGAAAACCCAAAAGACTCCACTCCAAAACTGCTAGAACTCACATGGGAATTCAGTAAAGTGTCAGGATATAAAATTAATGCACAGAAATCAGTTGCATTTTTATACACCAACAGCAAGACAGAAGAAAGAGAAATTAAGGAGCCATTTACAACTGCCTAGGAATAAACCTAAGATACCTACGAATAAACCTAACCAAAGAGGCAAAGAATCTATACTCAGAAAAACTACAGAATACTCATGAAAGAAATTGAGAAAGACACAAAGAAATGGAAAAACGTTCCATGCTCATGGATTGGAAGAACAAATATTGTGAAAATGTCTATGCTACATACAGCAATCTACACATTTTAAGGCAATCCCTATTAAAACACCATCAATTTTTTCCAAAGAAATGGAACGAATAATCCTAAAATTTATATGGAACCAGAAACCTGAATAGCCAGAGGAATATTGAAAAAGAAAGCCAAAGTTGGTGGCATCACAATTCCAGACTTCAAGCTCTATTACAAAGCTGCAGTCATCAAGACAGTATGGTACTGGCACAAAAACAGACACATAGATCAATGGAACAGAATAGAAAGCCCAGGAATAGACCCTCAACTCTGGTCAACTAACCTTTGACAAAGCAGGAAAGAATGTCCAATAGAAAAAAGACAGTCTCTTCAACAAATGGTATCGGGAAAATTGGACAGCCACATGCAGAAGATGAAGCTGGGCCATTTCCTTACACCACACATGAAAATAGACTCAAAATGGATGAAGGACCTCAATGTGAAAAAGGAATCCATCCAAATCCTTGAGGAGAACACAGGCAGCAACCTCTTCGACCTCAGCCACAGCAACTTCTTCCTAGAAACATCGGCAAAGGCAAGGGAAGCAAGAGCAAGAATGAACTATTGGGACTTCATCAAGATCAAAAGCTTTTGTGCAGCAAAGGAAACAGTCAACAAAACCAAAAGACAACTGACAGAATGGGAGAAGATATTCACAAATGACATATCAGATAAAGGGCTAGTATCCAAAATCTATGAAGAACTTATCAAACTCAACACCCAAAGAACAAAGAATCCAATCAAGAAATGGGCAGAAGACATGGACAGATATTTCTGCAAAGAAGACATCCAGATGGCCAACAGACACATGAAAAAGTGCTCCACATCCTCTCCAACATCTGTCATCTCCTGACTTGTCAATTTTAGCCATTCTGACTGGTGTGAGGTGGTATCTCATTGTGGTTTTGATTTGTATTTCCCTGATGCCGAGTGATGTGGAGACAGGGGAACCCCCCCTACGCTGTTAGTGGGAATGCAAGCTGGTGCAGCCACTCTGGGAAACAGCATGGAGGTTCCTCAAAAAGTTGAAAATAGAGTTACCCTATGACCCAGCAATCACACTACTGGGTTTTACTCTAAAGATACAAATGTAGTGATCTGAAGGGGCACCTGCACTTGAATGTTTATAGCAGCAATGTCCACAATAGCCAAACTATGGAAAGAACCTAGATGTCTATCAACAGAGGAATGGATAAAGATGTCGTGTATATATATAATGGAATACTATGCAGCCATCACAAGAAATGAAATCTTGCCATTTGCAATGACGTGGATGGAACTAAGTCAATCAGAGAAAGATAATTATCATATGATCTCCCTGATATGAGGAATTTGAGAGACAGAATTGGGGGCTTGGGGGGTAGGGAAGGAATAAATGAAACAAGATGGGATCAGGAGGTAGACAAACCATAAGAGACTCTTA
>NW_022631001.1:11115316-11120662 GCF_010015895.1 Lontra canadensis
TAAGAGTCTCTTATGGTTTGTCTACCTCCTGATCCCATCTTGTTTCATTTATTCCTTCCCTACCCCCCAAGCCCCCAATTCTGTCTCTCAAATTCCTCATATCAGGGAGATCATATGATAATTATCTTTCTCTGATTGACTTAGTTCCATCCACGTCATTGCAAATGGCAAGATTTCATTTCTTGTGATGGCTGCATAGTATTCCATTATATATATACACGACATCTTTATCCATTCCTCTGTTGATAGACATCTAGGTTCTTTCCATAGTTTGGCTATTGTGGACATTGCTGCTATAAACATTCAAGTGCAGGTGCCCCTTCAGATCACTACATTTGTATCTTTAGAGTAAAACCCAGTAGTGTGATTGCTGGGTCATAGGGTAACTCTATTTTCAACTTTTTGAGGAACCTCCATGCTGTTTCCCAGAGTGGCTGCACCAGCTTGCATTCCCACTAACAGCGTAGGGGGGGTTCCCCTGTCTCCACATCCTCTCCAACATCTGTCATCTCCTGACTTGTCAATTTTAGCCATTCTGACTGGTGTGAGGTGGTATCTCATTGTGGTTTTGATTTGTATTTCCCTGATGCCGAGTGATGTGGAGCACTTTTTCATGTGTCTGTTGGCCATCTGGATGTCTTCTTTGCAGAAATATCTGTCCATGTCTTCTGCCCATTTCTTGATTGGATTCTTTGTTCTTTGGGTGTTGAGTTTGATAAGTTCTTCATAGATTTTGGATACTAGCCCTTTATCTGATATGTCATTTGTGAATATCTTCTCCCATTCTGTCAGTTGTCTTTTGGTTTTGTTGACTGTTTCCTTTGCTGCACAAAAGCTTTTGATCTTGATGAAGTCCCAATAGTTCATTCTTGCTCTTGCTTCCCTTGCCTTTGCCGATGTTTCTAGGAAGAAGTTGCTGTGGCTGAGGTCGAAGAGGTTGCTGCCTGTGTTCTCCTCAAGGATTTGGATGGATTCCTTTTTCACATTGAGGTCCTTCATCCATTTTGAGTCTATTTTCATGTGTGGTGTAAGGAAATGGCCCAGCTTCATCTTCTGCATGTGGCTGTCCAATTTTCCCGATACCATTTGTTGAAGAGACTGTCTTTTTTCTATTGGACATTCTTTCCTGCTTTGTCAAAGGTTAGTTGACCAGAGTTGAGGGTCTATTCCTGGGCTTTCTATTCTGTTCCATTGATCTATGTGTCTGTTTTTGTGCCAGTACCATACTGTCTTGATGACTGCAGCTTTGTAATAGAGCTTGAAGTCTGGAATTGTGATGCCACCAACTTTGGCTTTCTTTTTCAATATTCCTCTGGCTATTCAGGTTTCTGGTTCCATATAAATTTTAGGATTATTCGTTCCATTTCTTTGGAAAAAATTGATGGTGTTTTAATAGGGATTGCCTTAAAATGTGTAGATTGCTGTATGTAGCATAGACATTTTCACAATATTTGTTCTTCCAATCCATGAGCATGGAACGTTTTTCCATTTCTTTGTGTCTTTCTCAATTTCTTTCATGAGTATTCTGTAGTTTTTCTGAGTATAGATTCTTTGCCTCTTTGGTTAGGTTTATTCGTAGGTATCTTAGGTTTATTCCTAGGCAGTTGTAAATGGCTCCTTAATTTCTCTTTCTTCTGTCTTGCTGTTGGTGTATAAAAATGCAACTGATTTCTGTGCATTAATTTTATATCCTGACACTTTACTGAATTCCCATGTGAGTTCTAGCAGTTTTGGAGTGGAGTCTTTTGGGTTTTCCACATAAAGTACCATATCATCTGCAAAGAGTGAGTTTGAATTCTTCTTTGCCAATATGGAAGCCTTTTATTGGAGGCATTTACTTTTAAATACATTTCATAACCAGATGGACTGTGATGGCTAGGTTCAGGCAATAATATGATTGGTCAGTTTTGAGCACATGTCCACATTTGTGCTTGTGTTTGAGTCTTGTTCTATGACCCAAGAGGCAGCAAAGAAGTGTATTCAATGCCAATGATAACACTAACATTAGGTCCCCAAATGGTTTTGATTAAAGGGCTACATATTGGCGTAAGAGGAATTTAAGGGGATAACATTTGTACATATACAATTTGCTATATTAATAATATAATAAATAGATGTTAATATTTTATGCAGTATGCATTTATATCTTCTTAGAGATCTAGATAACTCATTTGTTCAAATAAAAACTTGTATATTGTTTTGCTAGGGCTGCTGTAACAAAATACCCAGGCTGAGTGGCTTAAACAACAGAAATTTCTCACAGTTTTGGAGGCTGGACACCTGAAATCAGCATGTTGTCAGGATTAGTTCCATCTGAAGGCTATGGAGGAAGATTTGTTCCAGACCACTCTCCTTGCGTTGCAGATAGCCATCTTCATATTCACATGGAATTCTCCCTGTACACATACATGTTTGTGTCCAAATTTCTCCTTTGTGTAACACCAGTTATGCTGGATAAAATTTCACCCAAATGACTCATTCTAACTTGATTACTTCTGTAAAGACTTGATTTCCAAATAAGGTGTATTTTGGGGTGCTGGGGGTTTAGGACTTCAACATATGAATTTTTGAGGGACACAACTTGACCCATAACAACTAGAATAGGTCTCACTGAAACTTTAGCTGTAGATTCATAAAGTTCCTATCTCTTTTGAATAATCCACTCTTCTTTCACCTTTTCTATGTTAGTAGAAAACGTACTATCCTTTTTAAATGTGACTTCCTTCCTTGAGTTGTGTATTTTCAGAATCCCACAACTTATTCAATCCAGAGGGGCTGCCTGAGAATATTCAGAGCAAGAAACTTAATGAATTTAATCAGTCTAGTAATGGCCTTTCTCTCCAGCTGCCATTTCTTCTGTCACGGGCTCTCAGTGCTGCTATTGTAAGGTGTCGCAGATAGCCAGGATATTCTCATTGTCCACTATTCCAGTGGCTGGTCACGCAGGACATTCTAAGGTTATAGGAAAGGAAGAGAGAAAGGATTTTTCCTAAGTATGATGTTTGCCCATAGTAGCCATATAGACAGATTGGGCTGTCAAGATGACTGCCCCTGAACAAGCCATGGATGTAGATCCCCTCACAATCTGTGGTAACGCTGAGTTGGAGAACAGCCAGAAGCCTCTGCATTGGGTCTCCAGGATTACTGTTTTTATTTAGCTTTATATACTGAGTGACTATTCCCAGAGCACTGCTGCTGTATTAGAGCAATTGGGGGAGCAAAAAGAGGAGGGTGGAAGGTTTTGGTCCTTTCCACACAGTTTTTCTTTTGTGATACTACCTTTTTCCACAGTCATTCAGTCCTGGAAGCGAGCCTGATTCACTCATCCTGACTATTCCAAGTGAGTATCCCTGGGATGACCTTGATATTCTTTCTGCCAACATTCCTCACCTGGTTGACTTCAAGCCATGGGATCAGAGAGATTTTAATAAAATTGAGCTGCAAAAGGACAGGGGTTCAATATAGGCTCTAGCCTACATCTCTCTCTTTGAGGCTCTTTGCTTCTATGCAGATATATTAACTGCCTTAGTAATAATATAAAATGGATAGATGTTATCAATTAATGACAACTCTCCTATAATGGTTCAGTCCACTTTTTTGCTGGAGTGGCAAGGGCCCCCTTTCCTTTTGTGACCTTAGCTGGAGGGAACAACAATGACATCAGAAATTTCCACTCCTTCAAAACAATATTTTTAAATGTTAAAAAATGATGACTCTTGCATAAATATATGTCAAATACATTTCAAAAATTGGATTATTTAAAGAAAATAGCAAGTTGGTAAAACTGGTTAAAAAAACATTTATTTGTTGTATCTTAAGAAACAGAGATCAGACTGGTGTTTGCCAGAAATGGGAAGCGGGGGGTGGGCAAAATGGATGAAGGCAAAGGGAAAGTACAAATTTCCAGTTATAAGATTAAAAAGTCTTGGGGATGTAATATACAGCATAGTAACTGTAGTTAATAATATTGCATATTTGAAAGTTGCTAAAAGAGTACATCTTAAAAATTCTCATCATAAAAATTGGCAACTATGTATGGTGATGGATGTTAACAAGATTCGTTGTGATGATCATTTGCAATAAATACAAATATTGAATCATGCTATATATCTGAAACTAATATAATGTTATATGCCAATTATAGTTTTAAAAAAGAGAGATTCATACAATGGAATTCTATACAGCAATAAGAATAAACAAACTATGATTATACACACCAACTTGGATGAGTCTCCCAAATTTAATGTTGAATTTTTAAACAAGTCAGAAAAGAAAGAGCACATACTGTATGATTATTATAATCAAATACAGTATATATATATATGATGATGATATATATGACATAGGTAAGTTTTGCATTGCATATATACATAAAATGCAATGCACTATAATTATATATGTATCCACATATATATATGCATATATATATATATATGCAAAACTAATCTATGTGATTGGAAGTCAGATAGTGGTTATGCTTCTATGGCTCAGCTGTAATTGTAGGGGCTTCTAGACTGGAGCCATAGTCTGCACCCTGACTTGAGTGCTGGTTACCCTGGGTAGGGTTCAGTTTGTGAAAATTCATTGAGCTGACACTTATACATAATTCTCCTCCCCCTACAGACAAAGAACTTGTGTAGAACATATTTATCTATTCAGCTAGAAGAGAAATGTGCAAATATATTTGCTGTATTAGACACAAAAGTGGCTAATACCTTCCATGTCATTAAAACTATAACCTTTGGATTTATCTTTTCTCCTGGATAAGAATTATTTTAATTTTTTTCTAGACCAAAAAAATATTTGTAATTTAGCAATTTTCTAAAAGTTTAAAAAAGTTTACAACTATACAGAATCTATGAATAGGGCCCTAATCACTAGTAAATCCTAAGTCAAATATACATTCACGAAGGAAATAAAATACTCCTGGGTTTTGTGGTTAATTTAACAAACTTATTTCTGCATTCATTTTCTTACTAACTATATAAGTCTTTATTTCTAAAATAGTCTTTGAAATTTAGGATGGGCCTGTTTTATGTTCCTTAATATGACACTGAAAAATCTAAAATATATTTTTATGTTATTTCTGCATTTTGGATTTTATCTTACTCCCTTTAAAGTTATATGTTGCATAAACAATAGCTTTAGGAAGGAAATCTGTCTTTAAAATGGAAAATTCTTGGGGCACCTTGGTGGCTCAGTGGGTTAAGCCTCTGCCTTCAGCTCAGGTTATGATCTCAGCGTCCTGGGATCCAGCCCTGCATCAGGCTTTCTGCTCAGCGGGGAGCCTGCTTCCCTGCCTCTCTGCCTACTTGTAATCTCTCTGTCAAATAAATAAATAAAATC